>NC_081842.1:155753638-155959260 GCF_963259705.1 Myotis daubentonii
ACTGTTTACAGATAGATATAGATATAATTTAAAACCAAATATGGCAAGAATACACACCCAATCTCAAGATAGTTACCTCTGATGATAAGAAGGAAATTGAATTAAGGAACAGTACAAAGGATCATTAGCCATATCAATAACCTCTTATTTCTTAGAAGAAAAAAATATGGCAAATTGGTTAAATTTGAGTATGAGTCAATTGAGTATTTTTTTTATAATAGTCACTAGAGGCCTGGTACATGAAATTCATGCACGGGGAGGGAGGGTCCCTCAGCCCAGCCTACACCCTCTCCAATCTGGGACCTCTTGGATATCCCTCTCACAATCTGGGACCGCTAGCTCCTAACCACTCACCTGCCTGCCTGCCTGATCACCCCTAACCGCCTCTGCCTACCTGCCTGATAGCCCCAACCGCCTCTGCCTTGTCTGGTCTAATTAGCATATTACCCTTTTAGTATAGATAATTTAACAATCTAAGGGTAATATGCAAATTAGATCAAACGTCCTTCCAGACAAAGCCATGGTGGTGGAGGCCAAGGCAGAGGCGGTTAGGGGTGACCAGGCCAGCAGGGGAGGGCAGTTAGGGGTGACTAGGCCAGCAGGGGAGGGCAGTTAGGGGCATCCAGGAGGACAGGCAGTGGTGGTTAGGGGTTGGTCAGGCCTACAGGCAGAGGTAGTTAGGGGGCGATCAGGCCGGCAGGCAGACGTGGTTAGGGTTGATCAGGCAGGCAGGCAGGCGAGCGGTTAGGAGCCAGCGGTCCCAGATTGCGAGAGGGAGCCTGGATTGGAGAGGGTGCAGGTGGGACTGAAGGATCCCCCTTCCCCCCTGTAAACTAATTTTGTGCACCGGGCCTCTAATCTATATATTTATATATATAAAAGCTTAAGTGACCATTATGACCGGTCGCCATGACTCACACTGACCACCAGGGGGCAGACGTTCAATGCAGGAGCTGCCCCCTGGTGGTCAGTGCGCTCCCACAGCCAGCCTCCCCACGGCCGGCCCCAATCAAGACTGGGCCAGAAGGCTCCAGTTGGCCCTGATCGCTGGCCAGGCTGAGGGATGCCACCCATGCACAAATTCATGCACCAGGCCTCTAATGTAGATATAATTACACAGTAATGACTGACTTCCTTGTAACCACAAGTAGTTAACTGCAGCAAACAAAATTATTTCCAGGGGTTCTCTTGTTTTGGGAATGTTGAGTACTTTCTGAAGGTATTTAGGGTCTACTGAATGTTAAGAAAGGTAAATGGTTCTTGAAATTACGCAAGCAATACTTGGGGTGATTATGATTTACAATTCCATAAGATGACAAGTTCATAAGTTTTCCCCCTGTAACTTAACATAGAAAAAAAAATGTTTAGAAAGAAACTCTTATGCATTAAGATTAAAATACCAGTTTATTTCTTATGATGAGAGAAATGTGGTAACTCTCAATGTCTTGATGGTGATATTGTACTATGCCAGTTTCACAGGTAACAAACATTGCACGATATTTTCTTTGGGAAGAATTATTTATTTGAAACCAGTAACTGCTGTATCTGCATTCAGAATTTATAGTGTTTTTTCCCCTCTGAGATATTAGACATCTGGCCTTTAAATTAGTAAAGGGTGCTGTACAACTTTGTTCTATCAAAACAATATTAAAATGATTGTTTCTTATAAATGGCACTATCAACATAAGCATAATCAAGCATATTTTTTTCTAGCTAGTGCCCAAAACTGTCCTTTTATTAAAGAAAACTTCCATAAACAGATCTGTGATAAATTACCCTAGTAGAAGGATTTTTACTTGATTTTATAGTCATTGTCTTTTGAAAAAGTTTGACTAATCAGGGGTGGGGAACTTACAGCCTGCAGGCTATATAAGGCCTACAAAATAATTTGATCTGGCCTTGGCAAAGCATTAGGGGTGAGTTAATTAAATGTTTAACCAATTATAGCAGGCTCATTTTTAAGTTGATAATTTGGTATGGCCTATGAGTGATGTTATAAATATCCAAATGGCCCTTGGCAGAAAAAAGGTTCCCTACCCCTGACGTAAATCATATAAATTTTTGGAGATACTCTCCTGAATTGTATTAAATGAAAATTATTTTAGATTTGGGGGCCGTGTGGCTAAGGCATAGATTTGTAGAAGATGCTGACCATTGCTTTGGCATGCTGCCGGCCATTAACTGGCAAGTGGGTTAGAAATTTCTTCTAAGCAAGGAATAAAATGTGTAAAGCCATCATGTAGTGAAGATATTTAAATTTCTGTGATGGATTAATGTTTTGAGCAGCATTAAATATTGTTTTAAAGGAATGGTGTCTAGTGTCACCAAATTTAGATATGTTAAATAGAACATATGGTCATTTTTCTAAAATCAGACATTTATTTATTACTGTCAATCCTGATCAAAGTTTAGACTTGAAAGCAAAGGGACTCTAGCCTAGAGTGCATTCTGCTTAGCAACCGACTTGTCTGCTGTTTTGCTACTGAATGCACATACTCATAGCTCATAAGTGTATCTGCGGCCAGCTGGTCTCAACCAGACAATACTTCATTCACCTAATTTCCAGACTAGTCAGGCAGAGACATCAGCTCATTGTATTTAACCATGAGGAAATTTTATTTGTAAACTTTAAGTAGTAGCACACTGATCTCAAATGCCCCTGATTTATGAGAAATTGCCTTCTAATTCGGGAATGTGAAGTCTTCGGAATTCAGAACTGTTTCACTTCATTTTTTTTTCTCCTTAAAAACTCTTCCAAGTATATTGCTTGAAAAACATAGCCTCTAAGAATCCTAGAAAAGAGTAATAACTCTTAATAGACAATACATGTTAAAATCTAAGAATACTTTTAGAATTTTTCTCTGAAAACAAAAATTTAGGAAGTTTGATTTGTGTTCATACTTTTATTGACTATCTTGAGCCTCACGTGATTATTTTCTCTCTTAGAAAACAACAGTTTTGTTGGCATGTGAAGCTCCAGTTTCCTCAGAGTCAAGCTGTGTACATAGAAAAAAGGTATAGTATCACCACTGTCTATTAAGAACTTGTTAACTTAAATGTGATGTCAATAAATGTGTGTTAGTGGTAGAGTGGATAACTAAGTTGTGGTGTATTGATCCAATGAAATGCAAACATTAGCAGGGATTACTTCTATTAGTAATGTGTGTCTGCAGCAAATACATTATTTTAGAAATGTACATATGTATACTCATAATTGGAATTAAGTTACATAAGTAGTTTTTATCCTTTTTCCATATTGTGAACATTTTCAAGTATCATTTAAAAGTTTTAATGGTTGTATACAATTTGATTCCTTGAGTTATGAAAATTTTAAAGTTGCTTTTTAATTAATATATTTAGCATATATCTAAATATAATAGATAGTTCCCCTTCTTATCATTGTCATATAGATTTTATTTGAAAAACTTTATTTGAAGGTGCATACCAAATGAGAGACAGTAAAAAGACTTAAATTTTTCAGATAGGGCTATTTAGCAAAATAGTATATAAGAATATGTGTAAACGATTGAGAAAAGTTACATATTTGCCATTTTACGCATTTTACATTTTAAATGTTGCCTTGCAACTTTTAGTTACCAGTTCAAAACATTGTCTTAGTTTTGTTTCTACAGCTTTATAGTTAGAACAATACATATAGAAAAGTTGGGAAACCTAAAATGCTTTGTTTCCAGAGAAAGCAATATCCAATTTTTAACCCAGTCTTATGATTTATAATGAATAAACTTGAACATGCACTGAAATTAGCATCATCTGAAACCTTTTTTCAGGTTTTTTATTTCTACAACTTTCAAATGTATTTCATCCTGACTTCTTCCTTTTCATCTTTGAGCATAGGTGCGTGTTAAAAGAGGCTTCATATTTTTATGATTAATTTATAGGGATCCTCTCAAATAATGTTTTTTAAGACGTTGTTATGTGTGTCCAAGAAATCTTTTAAAGTAATTTATGCTTAGCAAGCCATTATATTTTGCCAAGAGTAAAATAAAAGGTCTGTGTTCAATTACTTAAACAAAAACACTATAAGATTTAGTAATTCTAAGTTAACACCTTTAGTAGAAAATTATAAATAATAAGTTCGTTTTTGATTTCTTTGTTGCAAAGAGTACCCGATGATAAAACTATTAATGAAATCTTAGCAACTTACATTGACCCAGAAAAGTCTGATCCTGTAATTCGTCAAAGGTATGTTTTTAAAATCTTTCCACTTTCTGAATTATTTAAAATGTCGAGATATTTGTTATGTGCATATTTAATATGGGAAGTCATGACTTTATTAGAATGTGATATGTCAGTGCCATTTACTTTCTGCTCCATTTCCTTGTTTTTTTCTCAAGGATTTGTCAGTCAGAGATGCTGCTTTTGGATAATTATAACAGTAGTCCGTACTTACTCTGTACTGTGTTCCAGACTCTTTGAAACAGATAGTGATAAATGTATTAATTCATTTAAACCTCACAATAACCCATTAAGGTAGATTACTGGTATTATAGCCATTTCACAGAAGGGAAATTTGAGCCATAAAGAGGTTAAGTGACTTCATGTAGCTAATCAGGGAAACTGGGATTCAAACCCAGGCAGTCTGGAGTCAGTGTCTACACTCTTAACCCTTAAACCAAAATGCCTTTCAGGTTGAACCCAAAACTGAAAATTAGGAGTTTCCAACTAACTATTATAGGCAGGAAATCCTGTTTCAGCCAAGTCTTCATAAAACTAAGTAAGATATACTCTGTCTCCTGTCCAAAAATACAGCATGGACAAAAATAATTAACATAGCATAGTGGAAAGAATCAGTAATGAAGGTCTGGTTAGAATAACTAGCTTAGTTCCTTATAAGCTATGTGATCAGGGGTAAGTTACTTCACTTCTGGGCCTGAATTTTTTCCATTATTAATATGAAATTGATGATAATCTACTAGATAGGATTCTTATGAAGCTTAAAAAACAGCATATATAAGTTCCTACTACAAGGCTTAGCCCATATTAGGCAGTGCTTTAAAAAGGGAACTATTATTAGAATGCTTGTTATTAGTGTTCCTAGGCAGGAACCCAGTTGACTTTCTTTTCACCAGATGGTACCTGCTTGGGATATGAATGCTTGGTTTGGCTGCAGTAACTTGGTGTTTAAAATTTATATTGAGTGGATTCTGAAATGTCTGATTCAGTTCTAGTTAAATCTCAACATGTACTTTTGATAAAAGGTAGAGCCCAAGACTGAATCAGATCCATGTCACATATCAAACAGTGTCTTGGGATAGGTAAAATAGTTGTTTCATTGTAATTACTGAGAATCCAGTTGTTGTTATTGTTCATATATCTGGCAATAACACAAAATACTTGCCACTTAATTGCATACATTAAAGAAATTAAATAGCAAGATGAATTACTGAAATAGTTATTTTTAATTTAAGTTCTTTAATTATACAGAAAGGTAAAAAAGGTAATTTTGTTGTTGTTAATCCTTACCTTAGAATATTTTTTCCATTGATTTTTTTGTTTTTCAGAGAGAGTGGAAGGTGGGGGGCGGGAGAGGGGAGAGGGAGAGAGAGAGAAATAATAATTCGATTGGTTGACTTCCATATGCATTGCACCCCAACTAGAACTGGGATTCAAACCTGCAATCCAGGTAATGCGTCCCTGACCAGGAATCGGACCCACAACCCTTTGGTGCGTGGACTGACTCTAACTACTGAGCAACACCAGCCAGGGTGAGAAAGGTGTCTTTCAAAAATTTAGATCCTTAGTTAGAAAATGCATTTCACCTTTTTTCTATGCTGGTATAGATAAATTTTAAAAATTGTTAGCTATTCATAAATGCTCTTCTATGACACTAGTTTGAAATATATTAAAAATTGCTTTTTTAATGTGATATTTTTATTTCAGATTGAAAGCCTACATTCGCTCTCAGACTGGGGTCCAAATTTTAATGAAGGTCGAAAATATGCAGCAAAATTTAGTAAGGTAAAATTGCTTCCCTCCCAATTATTTAATTATTTTAGAATTCTGCGATATAATTACGTAGCTAATTATTATACTAATTATCTGGCTATTAATAAAGCCTAGGCTTTAAAAATTACTTTCAAATTAAAATTTTTAAATAATCTCCCTTATAGGATGATTTTGGTTGAAAAATCACCCTGGTTGGAATATTTTAAAGTAACATCATATGCAAATAAAAGATTTCTAAGTTGCATTTTAACTTATTTCAAGATATATTCTCTTCAACAGAGTTCCAGTTCCAGCTCTAGCGTTCTAGTGTTCAAATTGTTTTTGGAAATGCAGAAATTCTTGTAACCAGCTGATTACTTGCATACATTATAGTGGAAAGAACACTGCATAGACATGTGAAGGGAGATAGGTTCTAACAAACTGAATGATTTGGTAAAGTTCTCCACATCACTGGGCTCTGTTCCTTCTTCAATGGAATGAAGAACACTACACTGAGGGATCTCTGAGGATCCCTGCAATCTGCTTAAGTGCCAGCTATGTGTCGGCTACTGAATTGCAAAACACTGGTCATTTAAGACTCCTAATGCTTTTCTCCTGTTTTCATTGTTTAATTAACAAAACTCCTACATGCAACTCAGACTAGGTATGATTAGCCTTGTCTACAATTTGATTTGCTGGTATGGCTTAGAGCAGTGGTTCTCAACCTTGGCTGCACATTAGAATCATCTGGGAATCTTTTAAAAATCCTGACTTCTGGGCCTCATCCTCCGGAAATTCTGTTTCTTTGTTACTAAATGTTGTGGCCCCACCCCATAACAAAGAAACAGAATTACCGGAGGATGAGGCCCAGAAATCAGGATTTTAAAAAGATTCCCAGGTGATTCTAATGTGCAGCCAAGGTTGAGAACCACTGGCTTCGAGGTTTGAGAGTCCAAGCTGTGAAAGCAGAGCTATGTGTGAATCCTAGCTCTGCCTGCTGCCAATTATGTTAGTAAGTGAATGATATAACCTCACTTGCCTTAGTTTTCCCATGTGTAACATGGGAATGATAATAATAATTATAAGATTGTATGAGGGACTAAAGTAATTCATTTAGCACATGGTAAGTGCATGCTTTTAGTAGTATAACTACTACAGATAAATGGATTCTTAACAAAAGGTCTACCTATCACATTATAAGACTTCTATAGCTAAGAATGCAGTTCATACTTTAACTCTGCTACTTCCCCTAAAAGATTTGGAGTCCCAAATAAGAGGGTAGAAAGTTCTGTGGCTCCTACAAAGATCATTATCCAGAGTTACAACATCCATGCTAGCCAAAATCGATTATTTCTGAAATTGGTAATCAAACATAATGAGAAACACTAATGTAAAAGGTGCATCTTTTCTGTTTTGTTTAGTAAAATCCTAAAGCGGATTCCATATAACTCATGTCTAAACAAAATAATTTGCATTTCTCCCTTAGAATTTACCTCTGGTCAGTCAGTCATTAATTTTTTCATTTTTTATTATCTAGAGGCCCGGTGTCCCTCAGCCTGGCCTGTGCCCTCTTGCAGTCTTGCAGTCTGGGACCCCTCGGGAGATAACGACCTGCTGGCTTAGGCCTGCTCCCCGGTGACAGAGGGCAGGCCTAATCCCTAGGTTCAGCCCCTGGTCGGGTTCAGAGCAGGGCGGATCGGGAGGTTGCGATGCCACCCTCAGTCACGCTCAGGGTAGGGCCGATTGGGGGGTTGGGGCACCGCCCCCTGTCACACTCAAGGCAGGGTCGATGGGGAGGTTGCGGCACCACCCCCTGTCACGCACAGAGCAGGGCCAATCAGGGGGTTGGGGCGCTGCCCCCTGTCACGCACAGAGCAGGGCCGATCAGGTGGTTGGGGAGCTCCCCCGTGTCACGTACAGAGCAGGGCCGATCAGGGGGTTGGGGCGCTGCCCCCTGTCACGCACAGAGCAGGGCCGATCAGGTGGTTGGGGAGCTCCCCCCTGTCACGCACAGAGCAGGGCTGATCAGGGGGTTGGGGAGCTCCCCCCCCGTCACGCACAGAGCAGGGCGGATCAGGGGGTTGGGGAGCTCCCCCTGTCATGCACAGAGCAGGGCCCATAAGGGGGCCGGGGAGCTCCCCCCGTCACGCACAGAGCAGGGCGGATCAGGGGGTTAGGTCGCCGCCCTCTATCACCCACAGAGCAGGGCCGATCAGGGGGTTGGGGGCGCCGCCACTGTCACACTCAGGGCAGGGCTGATGGGGAGGTTATGGCTCTACCCCATCACACACAGAGCAGGGCCGATCAGGGGCTTGGGGCGCCGCCACTCTCACACTCAGGGCAGGGCCAGTGGGGAGGTTATGGCTCTACCCCATCACACACAGAGCCACAGGGCGATCAGGAGGTTGGGGCGCTCCCCCCTATCAGGCACAGAGCAGGGCCGATCAGGGGGTTGGGGCGCCTTCCCCTGTCAGGAACAGAGCAGGGCCGATAGCGAGGTTGTGGCCCCGACCCCTGTCACACACAGAGCCACAGGGCGATCAGGGGGTTTGGGCGCTGCCCCCTGTCATGCTGATCCCAGTGCCGGGAGACCTCGCGGCTCCGCTGATCCTGGTTCTGGGAGGCATATTACCTTTTTACTATATAGAATAGAGGCCTGGTGCATGGGTGGGGGCTGGCTGGTTTGCCCTGAAGGGTGTCCCGGATCAGGGTGGGGGTCCCCACCGGGGTGCCTGGCCAGCCTGGATGAGGGGATGATGGCTGATTGCAGCTGGTCACACACCCTTCAGGGTGGGGGTCCCCACTAGGGTCCCTGGCCAGTCTGGGTGAGAAGCTGAGGGCTGTTTTCAGGCTGGGACTGAAGCTCCCAACTGCTCCTTTTTTTCTTTCTTTTTCTTTTATTCTGAGCCAGCTTTAGCTCTGAGGCTCCAGCTCTTAGGCCTCCGCTCCTGAAAGCAGGTATCTGGTTTGTTTAGGTTCTACAATCGAAACTCTGTATCAATTCCAGGTCTGAGATCCTGGCTAGCTGAAAGCTGGTTTCTGGGGTTTTGTTTAGCTTCTATTTTTGTAACTATGTTTCAAACTGCCAGCTCAGAGGCCTGCAGCGGCAGGCGGGAAACATTGGAGTCCTCCGTCACTGAAGCAAGCAAGCCTCATGTTAGTTTCAAGCTGCCTGGCTGCCGGCTGCCATCTTGGCTGGCAGTTAATTTGCATATCTCACTGATTAGCCAATGGGAAGGGTAGCAATCGTACGCCAATTACCATGTTTCTCATTTATTAGATAGGATGTTTCCTCTTCCAAATTTAGTTCCTTTCTTAACATACACCATATTTTATCTAAGTAGTTCATGTAAATGTTATTCATTTTTCATACTTTGGTGCATACTTGATGAATATATTGTGGCTTTAGTCTCATAAGCCTCTAAGAGAACACTTACCTGAGGGTTTTTGTTAAAAGTGGAATTACTTTTTGGATAGTTGTCTCATCTCAACTTCTTTAGGCCATGGAAATAACATGTTTTCTGGTCTTCTCCTGACAACCTGGTAGTTGTTCCTGTTTTAAATGTAAGATACTGAGTATTTTAAAGTTTGTACTATAGGACAGACTGTTGGGCCCAGATAGCATTCATTTTTAACTTGGAAATATGTATTGTAAATTCTTGAAGAGAAAAAAAAAAAAAAATTCTTGAAGAGGCAAAGGGGATGGAGATCCCAGCTTGTCTTAGCAGACCAGGGTTTTCTAGGAATGTGAAAGAAATGCATGACATGATCCAGGGGGAAATGGCTGGGAAAACCATTTCATTCAGTTGCATAGAAAGAAGTCAGGATACATAGATAACAGAGCACAGGAGGATGCCAGTAGATTGGTATAGTTTATTTTAATAGAGTCAAAGAAGGTAAGCCTGACCCCCCAAAAAGGTCACTGAAATGAAGGTCAGATGACCTAATTCTAGGCACTCAACTTCTCTGCTTCATTTTCCTTAAGTCTTTTATTTTCTTTTACTTTATAATCTTCCTTCTTTAGGAACCCAGGGAGGACCAAAGTTGGGCTTTGGGTTAATTTTTATCCCCCAAAGGGAAGAAATAATAGGTTAATAAAGTGAAAGGTGGGTGGTGTTAACTTTAAGGAATACCTGAGAAGTACTTTGACTTTACCTTATCTATGAAGAAAACTTTTCTTATTTCCCCGTTTGAGTTGTTTACTTGAACTCATTGTGTTATATGAAAATACCACCAAAGAAGAGGCAGCAGACAGTTACAACCTAGATCCAAAAACTTGGGATTTAAAAATTCCACCTTTTTTTTTATCCTCACCCAAGGATATTTTTCCATTGATTTTTAGAGAGAGGGAAAGACAGAGAGAACTATTGATGTGAAAGAAACACATTGATTGGTTGCCTCCTACACACGCCTGACCACCCGAGATGGGGAGGAGCCTGCAACTGAGGTCCGTGCCCTTGGCCGGAATCAAACTTGGGACCCTTCAGTCCGCAGGTCCACACTGTGTCCACTGAGCCAAACCAGCAAGAGCCCACCTTATTTAATTTGGAGTAGTAGTGGCATCACTTTAAGGCAGTAATAATGTCAGAAACTCCTATTGAGGTAACTTTTGTCCTAAGGTGGACCTATATTTCCAGTTAAGTCCGCTTCAAGATATAAATATCCTAATTTCTACAAAACTTTCCAGTATTAAAAGTATTTTCTAATCCTATATAATAAAACCCTAATATGCAAATTGACCAAATGGTGGAATAACCGGTCACTATGACGCACTGACCACCAGGGGGTAGACACTCAACAGGGGGAACGCTGCTCAGCCAGAAGCCAGCTCACAGCTGGTGAGCCCAGCGGTGGTAGCGGGAGTCTCTCCTGCCTCCATGGCAGTGCTAAGGCCCGCTCCCCTAAGCCAGCAGGCAGACATCCCCTGAGGGGTACCGGACTACAAGATGGCACATGCCTGCCTGAGGAACCCCCCCCTCCCTTCTTCCCCTCCCCAGTGCATGAATGTCATGCACCAGGCCTCTAGTCATGAATAATGAAATTAGGTATTATGGGAGTACACTTACAAATATTTTATTTTTTATGTAACTTTTTAAAACCATAGTATTCTCCAGATATAATCCTATGTAATAAAACTCTAATATGCAAATAGACTGAACAGCAGAATGACCGGCAGAATGACTGGTCGCTATGATGCACGCTGACCACCAGGGGCAGACGCTCCAGTGGAGGAGAATTTACATAAGGTGCTTGTGTAAGCAAGGCCACATTTGCTCTCTTGCCACATCATCTCTTACCAGCTGTCTATTCTCAGAATGTAAATGAATGGTTTGAAGCAGAAAAGCCTACATCAGGAATGCAAGGCACTATCAGAGGCGGCCATTGTTCTGCTGCTCACTGAAGTTTTTACTGACTGATGAGCTTAGAATACCCCCAGCTTTCCTACTGCCCATGCAGTTGTAATTTTCCAAATCTACTAAATTTTAGTCCTCTGTTATAATTTTACTTATTAATGGAATAGTTTATTTTCATAAAGAAGCTTAGATACATTTTCTATTCTTTATGTTTACTTTGCTGCTTTGATATTTATATAAAATCCTAGTTTTGATAAGGATGTGGTTTAAGCTTTAGTGGGATGATTTTTTTTCAAATTTACTCAGAAGCCATTAATTAAGCATATTTAATTTTCCACACATGTAAATAAAAATTGGAGTTTATACAAGAATGAATAGGCTAAGAAAACAGACATGTAGCCTAGGAGATGGAGGTTTCTGGCATGGACCTGTTATCTGAAAGATCGGCCTGTTTTCTGGACAGGTTTAGTGTATGTTGAGTTTCAGGTAGAAGTAGCATCATTTTCAGAAACATTATTTTAAAAAAGAATGGCCTTTCCATACTAATATTTTATTATTATTAGGATTTCTTTAGAGTGAGATTGTATCACTCCAGTAAGAAATAGTAATATTTCTTCAGAATATATAATCTGTGAAAAAGTAGGCCTTATTTTAAAAAATTCAAGAGTAGACTTTGTAGAGCAAAAGTTTCAGCATTACAAATATTAAATTTATTAAATCACTTTCTCTCAAACCTAACCCAAATTATGTGACATTTGAAGTAATCTTTTTGCTTTTATTCAAAAACCTACATCAAAGTAGATTTTCTATAAAGTCAAAATAATGTTATAAATTTGATATAGACCTTGGAAAGTTACTAAGCTTCTGTTTTCCTATCTGAAAGTTGGGTCAAGATAGAAATGATACTGCATTGTTGTGAAAATTACTGTGACACGATGCCTGTCAGCTACTGAGCCCGGTGCTTGGCACATAGCAAGCATATCATTCTCAGTAAATATGTATTATGAAGTGCTGCATTCAAGCCAACATCTTATTGAATTGACTCTGAATATAAGTTTTTGTTTTAATCTTACAGATTACTTCCTTAGTAAAAGGAAGAAATAGGTTTAAGACAAAAAGTTCTATATGTCTGGCAGTTGACTATATTATGTATTACTTATTTTTAAAAAGTAATAATTTTTTACACTTCTGCAACATACATACTCTTATGTTCAATACTAGAGGCCCGGTGCGCGAGATTCGTGCACTTGGGGGGTGGGGGGGAGTGTCCCTCAGCCCAGCCTGCACCCTCTCACAGTCCAGGAGCCCTCGGGGGATGTCCGACTGCCACAGAGGCAGTAGAGGCTCCCGCCACCCCCACTGTGCTCACCAGCCATGAGCCCAGCTTCTGGCTGAGCAGCGCTTCCCCTGTGGGAGCACACTGACCACCAGGGGGCAGCTCCTGCATTGAGTGTCTGCCCCCTGGTGGTCAGTGCACGTAATAGCGACTGGTCTTTCCTCTGTTTGGTCGATTTGCATATTAGCCTTTTATTATATAGGATTAGCTGTGCTTCAGACAGGCACTAACCACAAGGGGCAGGTACCCAGTCATGTTATTTTTGCATTTCTTTTGACATAAGTGGGATATTGGAAGAATATGAAGTTTCAGGAGCTTGTTTATTTAAGATATTGTCAGCTGTCATTTCTATACAAATAACTCCTAAATCTAGATATATTTTCAAACTTTCTCCCCAGCTCAAATCCTGCTTTGCAGCTATCTTCACTTACACATTTCATTATATATTAAGCTCCAGATGTCTAGATCTCATCACACCACATCCATTTCTGTGTCTTTTAGTTTTCATATTTAAAAATACAATAATTGAATTAGCAGTTTGCTGCACTTTGTTTTGGGACTTTAATGTATCCATGTAGACAAGAACCATACATGTTTGACATGGGGCACTAGTCATGAGTTGGAAAGTACAGACATATGCCTCCATTCAGAAAGCTCAGCAGTTCAGAGCTGCACTGGTAAAAGATCCTAGTCTATCCATGATATGAAAGCTTTGGAATGTGATAAAATAGTGACCAGCTATACATTTTAACACATTGCGGGTAGTTTTTATCGTGCGCTAACAGGTGGCGCGGCCCATTTTTGCTAATTTTTTGCGCAAATGGCAATGTTCAGTAAAATTATGATAACTTTAGTTTACGTATTTATACGTTACCCGCATTCTACCGCTAGTCTATAAAAAACGTATTAATACGTGTCCTGCGCTCTACTACACTGGTAGAACATATAAATACGTAAAACATATAAATACGTTTCCCGCATACAATGTGTTAAAAAACGCCTTACAGAGGGCTTTATAAGACTCTTACTTGTTCAGGATGCCCCTTGTTCAGTCTTTTCTTATCCTCACTGTAAGCTCAATTACTTTTAAATCCAGAAGTCCTGGGTTCCAATCTTATCACTTGGTCCTTATGGAGCTGTAACTCCTCAAGGGTACTCAGTTTTCCTCATCAGTATGATGGAAAGGATAACTATTCATCAACTAGTTTGTAAAGAGTAAATGTAATAGGTGAAAATGTTTTTAAAGTGTAACTTGCCAAACTAGTACCCTATCTAATAAAGAGAGAATGCCGGGGTCCAACCCCAGCAGGTCCAAGGGTTCCCAAAGGCGTAGACGGAGTCGGCGAAGAAGGAAGGACACGGAGACAGCGTTCAGTTGATCAGCAGCCTAGCCAGGATCTACAGCCAGGATCTCCAGCCAAGTTCTGGTCTGGATCTCCAGAGAGGTTCTGCTTCGGATCTCCAGCGAGGTTCTGTAGCCATGTTCCCTCGCTAGGTTCTCCAGCCAGGTTCTGTCCAGGTTCTCCAGCCAGGTTCAGTCACCAGGTTCTAGTCAGGTTCTCTTGCCAATTTCTATAGTCAGGTTCAGTCCAGGATCTTTTGCCATGTTCTCTCCAGCGAAGTTCTTCTGTCTCTAGAGAACATTCTGTGTAGGTTCTGTGTTCTTCTGTCTCTCTTGGTCCTGTCTTCTAAGTCCTGTCTCCTAAGTTCTGTGTCTTGCTGTCTAGTTACATCTGTATTTATACCAGTTGATTCAATCCTATCAATCTCTGTTACAAAGGTTAGGGCGTTTCTTATCTCCATTCCAGGGAGTAAAGATTATGTAGCTTAAGCATGATTGTTTGTAGTTAAAGTGATTAATTACCCGCCTGGCATTTAGTTGAGGGGTTTTATTCCCTCCCTAACTTCAGGGGAAAATCCCTACCTGGGGATTCAACCTTTCTCGGAGAGGTGACCTTGGTTAAAACACAGCGCCAAGAAGGTGAGCAAACATATTAAGAACCGTATGCCATATGTGCCAGGTCCCTTGAAACAGCAAGGATGGACCGGCTCCCGGCAAGAGAATATGTTAATTGACTGTCACGCCCTCAAAGATGGTGGCGCCAGTCCCCTCAGCCCTGCCGGGGTGGCAGGCATGTGGCACAGCCGGGCCCTTCCCGCATGCCTGCCTCCAGAGTTCCCCAGTCCCCTTAGCCCCCCAGCTGCCCAGGGCCAGCCCAGGTGCAGGCAAGCCTTGGATGGCAGCTGCCCAGCCAACGCCTGAGGCGCAGGCAAGCCTCAGATGGTGGCTGCCGGGCCGGTCTAAGGCTCAGGTAACCAGGGTCGGCCGAGGTTTGCGCTGCTGGCAGTGGCAGCAGCAGAGGTGTGACGGGGGCGTCACCTTCCCCTGATCACTGAGTCACCTCCCACCCCTGGGGCTCCCAGACTGTGAGGGGGCAGGCCGGGCTGAGGGACCCCCCTCCAGTGCATGAATTTTCATGCACTGGGTCTCTAGTTGGTAATAAGATTTTATACTTTAAAGGTAATTTAGGACCTCTAGCAGGGAAATGACATACTTTTCAGGAATTATGTTTATGATTTATGATGAAACTAATTAATAGAAGAAAAAGCATAAACTTTATAGACAAACAGACCTGAGTAAAAATCCTGGCTTTGTAACTGTAATTTAGTTTCTTTGGGTAAGTCAATTTCTTAGAGCTAGATCCCTATTTTGTAGAGGTATATTTTGTACTTCATTAAAATTAATACATTTGAAAATGTTATAAACACAGTGCCTAGCATTTATTCATCAATTAATTCCTCAAATATTTATTTGGGTCTACCATGTATAGGTAGTCTGCTAAGTAATGGTAGTTCATAGAAATAAATCCTTTTGTTGGGGATGACAAGTCAAATAAACAACTACCACGTTTTCATTGGGATAAGTTTCCTAGTAGAAATCTAAAGCTAAGTAGAAACTCAGTAAGCATTCTCTCTTGTTCCTTATCCACCTCCAAACATTCTTACAGTCTGCACAGTGCCTTAAATATCTAGGCACTTCATTTACTAACTCTAGCTCCCCCCTCATTTATTGGTTCTTAGAATCCCTCTTCCTCCATAGATTCTCTCCTAATTAACATAGGGATTTAATTAGCCTTAGTCTAGTTAACATAATAAGTCTCCTTTGGTGCTAAATTGTATACAGAATTCTGATCTGTAGAGCCTCTTAGATCTTTTATCTTTACTAGGAAGTGTCATTTTCAAAATATGATTAGGTCTCTCAGAGAAGCTTTTGCTTAAAAGTTAGTCATAGTTCATGAGTCAACTACATCATAGAATATATTATTTTAGAGTTGGCAAGAATTACTCTAGGTTTTTTTTGTCTTCCAGGTAAGGGCATTGAAACTCTGAGAAGTTAAGTATCTTACTCAGAATCAATCATGGAGATGCAGAGTTGGGACTACCATAACGCAGATATTCTGAGTTACTTTATTCAACTGTGTTTGCTTATTCATCACTCAACACATATTTACTGAGATCCTCCACTTGTCAAACACTGTTCTAAATGCTGGGAATACAATGGTAAAGTACTAGGTGAAAAGTACTAGAGGTGAAAAGGTTGAAGGCTTTCTAGGAAGCAAGTATATGCAAGGTGGGGAGAACTAGGTTTACAGTTCTGAGTACATGAAACAGTTTATTCTTGCATTATTATTTCTTAATTAGTGCATTATTTCCCATACAAACAACTGTAAACCTATTTTTGCTCCCCTGCCCTGTACACAAGGTAGTCAGGAATAAGCTAGATGTCTGTAAGACTGAGCAGACAGTGGACATAGGAATACACATGGAATTCATAATTTTGGTATTTATAATAAACTACAGTGAGAGGTCTGGTTGGGGAGGAGGTTGACATTCTTTGACTAAAATGAAATATCTGAATCACCCAGAAATTTCAAGTAATCGTGTCATTATTTCATTTGAAGAATATCCTATATAATAATAGGCTAATATGCAGATCTACCAAACGGCAAAACAACTGGTCACTATGATGCACACTGACCTCCAAGGGGCAGACGCTCAATGCAGGAGCTGCCCCTTGGTGATCAGTGCACTCCCACAGGGGGAGCGCTGCTCAGCCAGAAGCCCCGAGCGGGGAAAGCAAGTGAAATAACAGCTGGTGAGCGCAGTGGCAGTGGCGGGAGCCTCTCCTGCTCCCACAGCAGTGCTAAGGATGTCCAACGGCCCCCCAGACTGCAAGAAGTTGCAGGCCGGGCTGAGGGACCCCCGCAGTGCAAGAATTTTGTGCACTGGGCCTCTAGTATACGTGTGTGTGTGTGTGTGTGTGTGTGTGTGTGTGTGTGTGTGTGTCTCTCTCTCTCTCTCTCTCTCTCTCTCTGTCTCTGATTACAAATTATTAAGCAACATAAGTAGAGTAGATAAATTTACTGAAGGACAGATCCAAAGGGATGTGATGGTCAAATTCTTAGCAGGTTATAAATCTACAGTTTACTTAGTGATGCTCTCGTTTCAAATATATATTTCATTTACTGGTTAAGGGAATTATGTGAAATATAAAATGAAAGTTTTCTCTAAAAATTTGGGAAACATATTTTAACTCTCAACATGATGTTAAATTTTCAAGCTTACAGCCACTGAAACTTAAGTTGTGCTTGCATCTGTCCTGTAAATATTCACTCAGCTATGCCAACTAGCTGAGCTTTTCCCCCTAGAACTAATTTTATAATTCTTATTATAAAACTGGTTCAAGCAGAATCCCACACATAAAACCCATTCCATCACTGGACATGTCCTCTCTGAGATGACACAATATTTAGTACCCCTCTCTACATATTTCTTTCATGTGCATGGACATTCTCTAGGTTGATTCTAATGTCTTCTAGTCATCAAATGGTCCCTTACTGAATTCCCTTCTGCCAGAATGAGCTATACTTTTAAAACCAAATAGCAATAAACTGATTTTTATTAGGGTTATGTTTTTTAAATAGCTGAAGATTCAGCTTTTTACATTTGGAATCAGTTAGTTGCACTTTTAACCCAGAATCCTATATTGAGAAATAAATATGACTATGAAGAATATAGGTTAAGTGCTACCTTTGGCAGATATGTAGCCAAAACTTGTAGAATTTTAGAACTGGAGGGATCTTGGTGTTCACCTCATCAGGGTTCTTATTTTATAGTGGAAAATAATTTGTAACCTAGGTACTGCTAGTATATTGTTAAAGTTGTAGACTATTCAGATTTAGTTCCAATATATTTTAGGGAATACAAGAGGTGTAGTGTCAGTGGTCAGATGGAAAATAAAGTGGCTTGTGACTCACTTTTTTCTTTTAATTCTCTGTCTCCTTTTGAGTTATGAGAAGTTTTTTGAAACCCCCTAATTTACTAATAAAGTGCAGAGAAAGAACTTTAGGAACGTGGCCAGTTTCTTTGAAAGTTAGTAACAGTGCCAAGATTAAAAGCATACCCTTAAATATCGAGACAACTTTTATTTATATAATGTCAGTCACTGTAACACCTGTTTAGCCTATTGAGCCATGCTGCCCTTCAAATGCCCCTGTGAAGCCGCCTGGAGCAGGGTCAGCCAGCAAGCCTGTGAGGGACAGCAAGTGAAATAACAAGAGGAAATGTCTGAGAGCGTCCCTAACGGTAAAAGAAAAGACAAATGTTGGTATCTTAATTCTTCCAAACCTAAGTAGTTTGTCCTATGGTAGCAGAGCCATTCTACTAATGGGAACACCAGAGTTTTTGTAAATTTAAAAAAAGATACAGCTGTCTCTTAGGATTTACTGACTTAATGGCTGGCAAAGAAGCTAAAGTCTAAATGTTTTAGGCAGTGCCAAGCTGTACTGTATAATTTGCCTCAAGATAATGGAAACAAACATTCAAAGTGGTTTTTACTCTCTTGGAAATAAACATGATAGGAATCATGCAACAGACTGAGGATTCTCAGAGGAAAAGGGTAGGGAGGGGCGGGAAGAGATTGACCAAAGAATTTATCATATATGCGTAAGTCATGGACATAGACAATAGTGCAGTGAAGGCCTGGGGAAGGGGCAGGATTGGGCAGGAGAGGGTCAATGGAGGGAGGACATCTGAAATATTTTTAACAGTAAAGATGATTTTAAAAAATAATAATAATGTTTTGAAGGTTGTACTAAAAGTTGCAAGACTACATTTAAAATGTAAAATGCATAAAATGGCAAATATGTATTTTAATGCTTAGGTAATAAGTGGCATTCTTTGTTACTAAAAAAGTTCAGTGACTTTGTCCTAAGCTAAAGTTTCTATAAGGATGTGTTGTTGCCGAAACCGGTTTGGCTCAGTGGATAGAGCGTCGGCCTGCGGACTGAAAGGTCCCAGGTTCGATTCCAGTCAAGGGCATATACCTTGGTTGCGGGCACATCCCCAGTAGAAGATGTGCAGGAGGTGGCTGATCGATGTTTCTCTCCCATCGATGTTTCTAACTCTCTCTCTCCCTTCCTCTCTGTAAAAAATCAATAAAATATATTTTTTAAAAAAGGATGTGTTGTTTATTAAATATGAATGTAAAACAGTGTTCATGGCATAAGTCAGTGCTTTTCAGCCTTTTTCATCTCATGCATGGTAACATAAACTAATTACTAAAATTCTACAGCATGCCAAAAAATACATTCTTTTTTTTTTTTTTTAATATATTTTATTGATTTTTTACAGAGAGGAAGGGAGAGAGATAGAGAGTTGGAAACATCGATGAGAGAGAAACATCGATCAGCTGCCTCCTGCACATCTCCCACTGGGGATGTGCCCGCAACCCAGGTACATGCCCTTGACCGGAATCGAACCTGGGACCTTTCAGTCCGCAGGCCGACGCTCTATCCACTGAGCCAAACCGGTTTCGGCAAAAAATACATTCTTTTTTGCCGATCTGACAATAAAACATAGGCATAATTTTGATTCATTCACCTTGGACAGGTGTTGTGTTGACTATTGTTGTTGTTTTTTTATTGAATTTATTGATATGACACCCTATATAATAAAGAGCTAATATGCAAATGATCATCACGCCATCACATTGTAACGGCTCAGACACTCAACACTGAAGAGAGAGGAATGGGGACCAGCCAGGCTGCGGCCTAGGAGAGGGACAAGCCGCCCGCCCCACAGTCCCGGGCGTCAGCGGCTGCGCCTGCACCTGCAGCCTGGGAGAGGGACAAGCCGCCCGTCCCACAGTCCCCTGCGGCTGCGGCTGGCCCGAGTGAAGCCGGCCCAGGTCCTGGGTGCCTGCTGCTGGCCAGAGGGAGTGAAGTCCAGGCCCTGGGTGTGGGGCGAGGCAGAGGCGGTTAGGGGCAGTCAGGCCAGCAGGGGAGCAGTTAGGGACGATCAGGCAGGCAGGCAGAGGGGTTATGGGTGACCAAGCAGGCAGGCGAGCAGTTAGAAGCCAGTGGTCCCAGATTGTGAGAAGCAGTCGGACATCCCCCGAGGGGTCCCGGATTGGAGAGGGTGCAGGCCAGGCTGAGGAACACCCCCCCGCCCCCATTCACGAATTTTGTACACTGGGCCTCTAGTTGGTTCATAAAATTATATGAGTTTCAGGGATAGATACAATTCTACAATACATCATACTTTATTGTGTGTTCACCACCCAGAGTCACATTTCCTTCTACCACCGTTTTTCCCCCTTTTACGCTCTTCTACCTCTCCCCACCCCCTTTTCTCTCTGGTAATCACCATACTGTCATTTTTTTATTTGACAGTATAAGGCAGTGGTTCTCAACCTTGGCTGCACATTAGAATCACCTGGGAATCTTTTTAAAATGCTGATTTCTGGGCCTCATCCTCCGGAAACTCTGTTTCTTTGTTACTAAATGTTGTGGCCCCACCCCATAACAAAGAAACAGAATTTCTGGAGGATGAGGCCCAGAAATCAGGATTTTAAAAAGATTCCCAGGTGATTCTAATGTACAGCCAAGGTTGAGAACCACTGGTATAAGGGAAAAGTGGTAATGCCCCTGACTAAATCGGTATTGCTTGTTTTAAAGATTCTTGCAACATACCAATTGAAAATTGCTTTAGTAGACTAAGAATAACCACTAGTAGCAGAAGAATCAAAGAAACTCAGAATTTCAGCTGAAAGATTATCTAGTACAGTCCGACCTCTTTAATTAACAGACCGAAAAGCTGAGGCCTACAAGCTTACTGACAGTCAATAGCAATATTGCCATAATCAGAAGTTGGCAACATTTTAGAGTTAACATTGAATAAAATTCATTGGTTCTAATAAAAAACACACAACATACCAGATTTCCATTGCATTTGAATAAAATACTTAAAAATCATTCATGATAAATTCTTATAAATATTTGCATCCTAAATGCTTTCTGCAGTGCCTGGTTGGCACATAAAATAGGCACCAAGTTTTAAAAAATAAATGAGCAATTGTAATCATTATAGCTTTAAGATTGAAATAATATGTAGATTATTACATGGTAATTTTTAAGTATCTAAAGGTTCCTTTGCTTGGAACTATTTGATACTGTATCAGCAATAATATTAAGCTCTGATTACCATGTGGCTTTTGAAGAAATCCTTTTCTTTTTTTTAATTGCTCCAGCCTTGGAAATCTACAGAACTTACTGAATATTTAATATTGTAAAAAGAAATAAAATACCTAAGACAGAAGGTATACACAGAAAATTATTTACCAAAAATTGAAATAAATGGAAAACATTCCCTTATTGGGAAATGTCTTTGAATAGAAGCCTGATTATTTTGTTAAAATGCACAGAAGATAAGTTACTGCAAGTGTTTATAGGATACTGTTAGAAGAGTTTCTACTTGAGAATTCAAGTCTTATTTTCTCTTAAGAAAAATGTAGTTATATCCATTTTATATTTTATTTTATAAGCTCATGTTATGCTTTGATGTCTAATTCAATCTCATTTTCTTTTGTATAATTACTGCTAACTTTTTTTAAAATGCTACATATTTCAAAGGGAAATAATGTTTAAAAGATGTGAAACATTTAATCCTTGAATGCTGGAACCACTTTTAAAGTATCATAAGCACATCTGTAATACATTACAGAAGGAAAAGAATGTATGTGTTCTGTGGCCTATGGGCACTAGGGTGGCTGGTTTAGGAAAACTGAGTATTTTGCATTTTGAGTTTTAACAAAAAAAAATACTCTGATTCTAAAATGAAGAACTTAATCTCAGGGGTGAGCTTTGTGGTCAGGCAAACGTTAAGTCAAGTTTTGGTTTCACATTTATTCTCTCCCTTGTCACCTACTTCTTAAAAAGAAATCAGTTTTTCTACAGTGGGCTTGCCTTTGCATTCTATTTTTTAAGTACTTTTGTTTTCCCTTATTTGATAACTATGACATGGGAAAAACTTAGAACAAAGAAATCACTATACCAGGAGTTCTTAGTAAGTATGCTACATGTCTCAGTCAGCTGCAGGTTATGGAGTAAATAATTTTTTACTAATTAAGAAGTAGCAAGGTTTGTGAAGGATTTACTCTTAAAACTACAGCAGACTCAAGTGTACCCCAGTGATAACTTCACACTTGATCACTTGTATTCCATTATGCTTTTTTGGGCAGGAGGGAAAAAGGTGGAGTTAGAGCTGTCAGGGCTGGGTATCCCTTGGGATGTGTGTTGTGTATGTGAATATCATCTATCATTGGTAGAGATAGAGAAGAAAAGTTAGAGAACTTCTGTGCTCTGTTGGTGGATATGATCTCTACTGTTTTCCTCTTTGACATGACACGATATTCACATGCCAGCACATTCCTATATGCAACTAAGTCCCAGTAAGCCAGCCGAAATTCCACCCCTTTCGATCCTATTCCAGAAAGCAGGCAAGGGACATGTTAGGGGAATGCATCTTTAATCAACTCACATTTTTTTAAGTAATGGCATGATGATTTCATATCTTAAGGATATGAGCATCTAAGAACCTGTGATACATTTGACAGCTATTTCATATATACACCATGGCTAATAAACTCCATATTTCTTAAGTTTTGTGTTTTTGCCTCATTCAGAAACCTAAATCTGTTTTTTAAAAATTTTTAAATAAAGGAATGTCGTATTTAATTGTATGGCAATATAAATTTTTAGAAGCTATTATTGGAATGAACTTCTTTTAAAAAAAAATTCTTTATTGTTTAAAATATTACACGAGTCTCCTTTTTTCCCCATTGACCTCTCCCCCGCCACCCCCTCCTCCAAGCACAAGCCCTCACCCCCCGCCCCGGTACTGTCTGTGTATTGGTTTTGCTCATATGCATGCATACAAGTCCTTTGGTTGATCTCTTACCCCCTCATCCCCCATCTTCCCTCATAGGTTGTGCAGTCTGTTCGATGCTTCTATGTCTCTGATTCTATTTATGTTCATCAGTTTATGTTGTTCATTATATTCCATAAATGAGTGAGATCATGTGATATTTTATCTTTCTCTGACTGGCTTATTTCGCTTAGCATAATGCGCTCTAGTTCCATTCATGCTGTTGCAAATGGTAAGAATTCCTTCTTTTTTTACGGCAGCGTAGAATTCCATTGTGTAGATGTACAGTGGGGCCTTGACTTATGAGTTTAATTTATTCCGAGACTGAGCTCGTTAACTCAAATTACTCTGTCAACTCAATGCAAAAAATCCGCCGACAGCTGGTATCTCAAAAAACTCGTTAGTCGGGACACTCGTAAGTCAAGGCCCCACTGTACCACAGTTTTCTAATGCACTTTACAAAAGTATTTTGTAGCCAGTTATTTTACTGACATACATTACTAGAAATTATCATGGAATGGTGTTTATTTTTCTTTTAAGGCTCAAACTAAGTTTTTTTGAGGATTTTTAGATAGTCATTAGATACCATTTATCCAAGATAATTTTATGATACATAAAACGTAGATATTATGTTAAAGTTAGTCTTTATTCCTTACTTGATATAAAAATTAATGACTTATCCTAGAGCTTTCCTAATGTCTGTTTATTTAATATGCTTTTGATTTAGCTTTAGGACCTTCATAATAATAGCTTTTACCTTTTTTTAATATTAAATTTACTATATTATAAGGAAATAGCTACTGGATTAATGTTATCACTTTAAAATTTTTTTAATGTAAGGGCCTCTGATAAATGTTATTTATGAGTAGTTTTTAATATTAAGAGCATTTTCTTGTTTTGCTTTTTTTATTATAAGATATTATGAACTGGATCCTCACAAGAGTCTCCTTGACAATTTGAGGAACAAAGTGATCATTGAGTACCCAACATTACATGTGGTATTGAAAGAATCCAGTAAAGACATGAACATTCTTCACGAAGGTAAGTATCAATTTGTTCCTGTAATGTTCAGAATAACTCTAGTGAGACCAAGCAATAGGGCCATCTGTATTACCTTACATATGTGTTTTCCCAGTAGATTTACACACGTTTACTCTATAGCTACAGTTAATACTGTAAGTGACAAATGAGCTGCTCCTGTCTGGTTTGAGAGAATGTAAGCTATCAATTGTAAAATGACTGAACCAGTTTAAATGCCTGGCTATAAAAGGATGCTCTTTGTCTTACATGAGTCCTATGTGTTACTTACCTTAACTCAAAACCATTAGATACCATTTTCAGTTAAGAATTATAGGTATAGGCCAAGTTTCATTGTAACAAACTCCAGGTTAATATAAAGTCCTTGGATTGGATTGAACTCTGGTGTTTAAGATAATATTACCTGAAATATGTAATTCGGTTTTATTGCTATTAACAGGAAGTAACCTTGACTGTAATGTCTTCTCTGGACAGTATATAGTAGCTCTTATTCTTGGGAAAGTTAATAGGGAAAAATAATTTTCCCAAATGGCCAAAATTTTGTCAGTTTCACAATTTGAAACTAGATTTTTAATTAGCAAATTTGAAGTTTCTAATAATCAGTTATGGATTTCTAAATCTTAAGGTTAATTCTTTTTTATATTTTTTACAGTTTGAAAATAGCCGGGGCGGGGGGGGTCCTCAAATTAAATAAGAAATTTTACTTTTAAGTGACCAGTTTCACTTTTTTTTTAAGGTTGTATAAAACCTTGCTTTTTCCTTAACATAATTCACATAGCTCTCTCTCTAAATGTTGGTTTCAGGGAAAGTTGTTTAGTAATGTGGGTTACTAGCCAGGGCAAACATTGTCTATGTAAATAAACATGCACACACAGCACCTCTTTTACCTTGTTTAGGAATGCACATTGAAGTAAGGCTTCCTGTAACGAAGCAAAAAGAAAAGCTACTTTTGTAGTGCACTTGGAACCTTCTTAAGAAACATTTGCTCCTTTTGGGTAGGTGTATGATGTTTGACTTATCTACAGGAAGCACAAGTGACTTGTGCTTTCAGTATAGAGGATAGTTTAGAACTGCTCTAGCAAAGAACTAAGGAGGATCCGACAGGATTTGAAGGAGCATACCAGTGTTGTCATATCGTAAGTACACATACTTTAAAAAACAATGCCAGGCCTTCCCATACATGCATTTCTTTGTGTAAACACTTCAAGGTGTCTGTTTTGTTTTGTGGGGGTTTTTTGTACCTTCTCAAACCATTGGATATTCTTCAGGGTGGTCCCTTAATAGAGAAGAAGGGTTATATAAGAATAGGACATTTTCTTTGGAAAGCCTTGAAATTCTCTCTCCAAAGCCAAAAACCTGAATTTTTAATCTTGAGTTCATAGCACAAGGTGTCTCTCTTCTAGTTTTGGGGAAATGTGTTTCTGGGCTTGGATTCAGTAGTTTTCACAGTTGATGGTTGTTATAATGTTTGTTATTGTAGATTGCTATAATTTACTTTGTTCCCTATGTTGATGAGCAATAGGCAAGTTTTGTTTGTTTGCTTTTTGCTTTTTAAGGAATGAAAAAAGTTGACTGAAAAGATTTAGCAGTTAAGGTAACTCACTAGATTGGAGATGTAGAGTGCTAATCACCCATCTCGTTTCAATCCAGTATGAAGTGATCAGAATAGTGTTACTTGCTTCACAGGTCTTTGCCAAAATTAACTAGTAGATCAAATGACTTGATGAAAGCGTGCTTCATTTCAGTCTAAGGAAAAAGAATGGAGCTCTATTAAAAGAAAACAACTCGGCAACTTCAGTAAGCAAGGAAAGGGAAAAAGTTCGAAAATTGCAATGCCAAATAGTACAAAGCCCCATTAATTTAAAAATACCAGCATAATATATTTCTCTGTTGTTCTAAGATAACTAAAAATTAGAAAATGCCTCTGCCTTTGAGAAGGAATCCAACCCAAAATTGATTACTTGAATTAGTGAAAATACCTGGCATAGCAGCTGCTCATACATCAGTCTGTTGTTGGGCCAATGAATCCTTTCATCCCTTCTCCTTCTCTCTCCTCCTCTTAGCCCTCCTTTTCCTTCTTTCTCTTCCTTTCTCTTTCAGAGTGTGTGTGAGCTAATGGGTAGATCTCAGGAACACAAATGTAAACTTTACAGTTCAATAGGTGCTAAATAGAGTTTGCATTAAGTGCAAAGAAAGCCAGAAGAGATAACAACTTGTAATATGGAGACACTTGAAGGACGCTGCTAGAGTTTATAAAATTCCACAAGGATGGGGGCATATCTTGGATGGAAGCTATTTCAAGGCCTTATTCATAAACACCAGTTTGGTTGCTGGTACAATCTTAAATCTAGGTACTATCGGCAAACCTCAAAGAACTTGACAATTGGAATATGAGGCTAGATCGAGATTTATGATTGTAGTACCAACTCTTATTAGCTTTGGGCCCTTGAGCATTTACTCTGCCTCTCTGAACTCTATTTTTCTTATTTACACAGTGGAGATAAATGGGTATAAACCTCAAGCAAAATAATCTCTATTTTAACCTTAATTGTTATAGTGTTTTTATATATTACTAGAGGCCCGGTGCACAAAAATTTGTGCACTCGGGGGGGAGGGGGGGTCCCTCAGCCCGGCCTGTGCCCTCTCGAAGTCTGGGACCCCTCGGGAGATAACGACCTGCTGGCTTAGGCCTGCTCCCGGGTGGCAGAGGGCAGGCCCAATCCCTAGGTGAAGCCCCTGGTCGGGCTCAGAGCAGGGCCGATTGGGGAGTTGGGGTGCCGCCCCGTCATGCACAGAGCAAAGCAGATTGGGAGGTTGTGATGCCACCCTCAGTCACGCTCAGGGTAGGGCCAATTGGGGGGTTAGGGCACCATCCCCTGTCACACTCAAGGCAGGGTCGATGGGGAG
This sequence comes from Myotis daubentonii, assembly GCF_963259705.1. Classification (NCBI taxonomy): domain Eukaryota; kingdom Metazoa; phylum Chordata; class Mammalia; order Chiroptera; family Vespertilionidae; genus Myotis; species Myotis daubentonii. The sequence continues at coordinate 155,780,486 of NC_081842.1, forward strand.
GTTGCCGCGCCACCCCCTGTCACGCACAGATCAGGGCCAATCAGAGGGTTGGGGCGCTGCCCCTGTCACACACAGAGCAGGGCCCATCAGGGGGTTGGGGCACCGCCCTCTTTGACCCACAGAGCAGGGCCGATCAGGGGGTTGGGGCGCCGCCACTCTCACACTCAGGGCAGGGCCGATGGGGAGGTTATGGCTCTACCCCATCACACACAGAGCAGGGCCTGTGGGAGGGGAGGGGTTGGGGAGCTCCCCGCTATCAGGCACAGAGCAGGGCTGCTCAGGGGGTTGGGGCCCCGCCCCCTGCCACACACAGAGCCGCAGGGCGATCAGGGGGTTTGGGCGCTGCCCCCTGTCACGCTGATCCCGGTGCCGGGAGGCATATTACCCTTTTACTATATAGGGTAGAGGCCTGGTGCATGGGTGGGGCCGACTGGTTTGCCCTGAAGGGTGTCCTGGATCAGGGTGGGGGTCCCCACTGGGGTGCCTGGCCAGTCTGGGTGAGGGGCTGAGGGCTGTTTCAGGCTGGGAGTGACTGAAGTTCCCAACCGCTCCTTTTTTTCTTTTTTATTCTGGGCCAGCTTTACCTTGAGGCTTGGCTCCAGCTCTTAGGCCTCAGCGGCTGAAAGTAGGTTTCTGGCCTTTGCTTACAATGTTGCGAATCTGCTGGCTGAAGTCCGGGCGGTATTTGTTACAATGTTTCTTAAACTGCCCGCTCAGAGGCCTGCAGCCGCAGGCGGGGAACGTTGGTTTCCTCCAACGATTCTCCGTCACTGAGGCAAGCAAGCCTCATGTTAGTTTCAAGCTGCCTGGCTGCCGGCCGCCATCTTGGCTGACAGTTAATTTGCATATCTCGCTGATTAGCCAATGAAAAGCGTAGCGGTCATACACCAATTACCATGTTTCTCTTTTATTAGTGTAGATTTCCTTTTAATTTCACCATACAATGAAATTAATAGAGTAGTCACTCTGGATCTCATTTTGCAGATAAAAGAAAAAAAAGAAAGAAAGAAAAACAAAAACCTAATCATCAGAGATATGCAAATGAAAATCACTTTACATCTGCCAGAATGGCTATCATCAGTAAATCAACAAACAACAAGTACTGGCAAGGATCTGGAGAAAAGGGAACCCTCCTGCACTGCTGGTGGGAATGCAGACTGGTGCAGCCACTGTAGAAAACAGTATGGAGTTTCCTCAAAAAATTAAAAATGGGAATTACCTTTGACCCAGTGATCCCACTTCTGGGAATATATCCTAAGGAATTTGAAAGAATATATGCATCCCTATGTTCATTGTAGCATTATTTACAAAAGCCAAGATTTGGAAGCTGCCCAAGTGTCCATCAGTAGATGAGTGGATAAAAATATTGTGGTACACTTACACAATAGAATAGTACTCACCTGTTTAAAAAAAAGGAAAGAAAGGAAATCTTACCTTTTGCAACAGTATGGATGACCTATATTAATGCTTAGTGAAATAAGCCAGTCAGAAAAAGACAAATACCATATGCTTAGTGAAATAAGCCAGCCAGGAAAAGACAAATACCAGATTATATATATCGTCTAATTAACAAAATAAACTGACAAACAAAATAGAAACAGAGGCATGGAACAGACTGACAGCTGTCAGAAGGAAGCGGGGGTTGGGGAACTGGATGAAAGAAGGTGAAGGGATTAACCAAAAAATATATACATAACACATAGACACAGATAACAGTGTGGTGATGGCCAGAGGGAGATGGGGGTGGGAGGGTAGGTGGAGGTGGGCAAAGGGCTGGGTAATGTGGATGGAATGAGACCTTGCTTGGGGTGATGGGCGTACGATGAAGTGTGCAGAGGATGTTTTATTGAGTTGTACACTTGAAACCTTTATGGTATTGTAAACCAATGCCACCCTGATAAGTTCAGTAAAAAATAAATAAAATAAAATTCTGAGTCTTCAAAAACAAAACTGAAAGAGTGACTTGCATTTATATTGATACCACAAAAGTGCTACCCCAAGAGATAGATATAGGGAGGAAAGGTGCAGTCTCTGTCCTCAAGTTTAGTGAGTGATCATAGACTTGCATGCTCTAGTCGAGGCAGCTCCTGTAAAGGAACTCCATTTCTGCTCTGAGTCGTCTTTCTTGTGAAAGGAAGGACATGGCGATTAGCTAGTCTTCTGTCAGCCCACATTCACTCAATGTATACTGCCCCTCAATTTTAAGTTTAAAAAATATCATGGAAAAGTTTATTCCAACCACACTTGGCTAGCCTATGTGATAATCGCAATCTATTCGGTGGTATGAGTGTGGGATCCTAACCACACTGTGAATGACCATTCTCAAGTCTTCCACACAGTCAGGAAGGATGTTACCTCACAAAATATAATTGCCACTTTCAGACATCATTTCTCTATTTACTGTGGCCAGAATTGTATATCCCGGCTGCCTGGGACATGACATGGTTTGTCTACCCCTGTGAGCAGTGCTATTGGTATGCATCAGAAGGAGAAGAGAAAAGGAAAAAACAGAACAGGCTAAATAGAAACAGTATAAACATGTGACTGTATGTTTATTTTTTTTTTTCAGTGAAAAGTGAATCTACCAAGAACATTGGCAATGAAAATTGAGCACTTCTGGAGGAAGGAAATATCGAGGTTGCAGAGGACAATGCATTGATTAACTACTGTTGGGTGATTGGGTGTATTGTCAGTGGGTTTGTGCGATTTTTTGTTTTTCTGAAAAGTAAACAATCTAAAAAAATTAAAAAAAAAAAAAAGATGTGTTTTCTAGCCTCTTGAATTGACTTACGAGACCTATTAACCCCTCTTTTGCACCTGGTTGTCATCATGCTTATTTTAATTAGATCCTGGCTTTTAGTATGTTCAGTTATATAGTCTGAAACATTTTCTGATTTGATACAAGGCCAAACCCAAGGATTACCTTTGTCAGCCACAAAGGTGTCAAAAGGCCATGTGACACACCAGCTAACCACCAGTTGCCCATTCTTGCCTTTGATATTTATATGTAACTTACCCTCTTGAGATAAATGAATGGGTCTTTTCTACTTGGTAACACCCAGTAGTATGTCCTATATAAAGGCTGAATAAATACATTTAGCTACTATTTCTTATATTCAGTCAGAAAGTTAGCAACTCCACATCATTGTCTGAACCATCAATGCTCACAAATGTGGCCGCACTTGTTCTCACAGTGAGCTGTGTCTTATGAATTCTGTGCCTTTTATCCATTTTCACTCCACTCTTGTCATTGCCACACAGGGGTATTGTGATGACCAGTGTTAGGCTGTGTTTTGAAACATCCAGCTATAACTGAAGGAAAAACACTTGGAACTCTTTAGTGTTGTTGGATTGTATATGTGTATGTATGATATACCTGGCTTAATTTATACCTTATGGCAGCTCTGTATACATTATGATCTCACATATTGAAATTAAATGTTCCTAGTTTTATTGGAATTCATACAGTTATGAAATTGCAGCATGACTATAAAAGATTATTACATCTGTGTTGCATCTGTGTACTTAATGGTTAAGAAAAACAAAGATAAAATTGGACATTGGTGATATCCATTTTTTGTTTATGATTGGAATAAGTTTTAGACCAAAAGGAAACCAAAGGCATTAATTTAAAGAGATTTGGAAAGATTAGAAATATGAAAAAATACATAATGAGAAGATGAGCCTAGAAGAAACTTGTAGAACACAAATATATAAAACTTGTGGTAGAAATTGTGGAAGAGAATCCAAAGACAGTAATGCCACAAAGACCAGTTGGTATAAAATTGTGGAAATGGGATTTATAGGAAATAAGTTATTGCAATCTAAAATACATATACTTCCTAAAGCAACTTCAGGAATCTCCCTCAGTCAGTAAAAAATTTCTTTAGAATTATGTCATTCACAGTACTGCTGGGGAGACAACTAAATGGCATTTCAAAGGATTCATATTTAATCTAAAAGGGAAATTTGTCTTCTTGAAACCGGCAAGAAATAGAATGAATTGAATCAAAAGTGTGAATAGATGAATAGAATTGTTATTGGGAAAAGTGGGGCGAGGTACATAAATGAACATGTGATCTGAAATCAGGGTGGAGAGGAATTTCCTGACAGTGAAATCTGTTATGATGTAGTCTCATTTCCAAGAAAAGTGTTGAGTTTCATCTCTTTTAGAATTTAAACTGAAAACTGGACAAAAACCAAAGGGGGAAAAAATCTACATGATGTAATAATGCGTCTTTGCCATCTCTATAGAATTGTACTATACTTTTCAATTATAGACTATTCCTTAGGAAAGAATTTAACTAGCACAGTTCCCTTAAATGAACTAGCAGCTCATGTGAGTAATATGCACTTTTATTCCCATAGGATTTACAATAAACATGTGTTTTAGTGAATAACCATGTCAACTGCTTGGAGGGGGTGAAATTGGAATAATTGAGGGCTCTAGAAGTTTGTAGTATTAACACCCAATGTCTTTTTTTAGAGTCCCTTTCCATTTTGAATTCTTTACAAATTCTGATGCATAAACAAATTCCCTGACCCATGTTAAGTGCAACATCCTGCATTTTGTTCATGACTCACATTTTAAAAGGAGTAAAGCTCCACCTGGCCTTCTTTATTTTTTAAACAATGGTTTCAAAGAGAAGGTAGGCCTTTCATAATTGCTAATTATTATATGTGGGATTATTAGCCATAAATTACTGTAAACAAATCTTGCACCTGTTCACATTATAAATATAAATTAAAGAGAATTGCTATCATTTAACTCTATAACTTAAATATAACTTAAATATAATTTAAATTTAACTATGTAATTTAAATATAAAGATATTTAAGAATACAAAGTGTAGTTGAGCCAATTTGTTTCCCTGTAGCAAGTGGTGGGACTCAGGCTTCATGATGTAGAGTAAATCATTAAACACATAACTGTAATGCCAAAAATTTCCTTTATACATTTTGTTTAATTTGGTTGACATATACAAGTGACATATACAAGATACCTAGTTTGCTTTTATTTAATCATACACCACTGCATTAAACTGTGTTGAGTTTATTCTCAGGTAGATATTGTGTACTTTTGATTATTAATCAATTGTCCCTTAGGAACTCAATTCAAAGTAGTGTCAGCCTGAAGGGCAGTCAATTTATTAGTTCATAAACAAGAAAGTTTATGTAGATCCAAACACCCAAAGAAGCCGTCTTTCCATCTCCCACACTTGCCTCTGGTTTTTTTCTTCCTGGATTGGTTTTCTCATCTAAGCAGACTCTTTAGGGATGCTCTTTTTGGGGTGGGAGACAGCAAGGTGAGGATGTTGGATGACAATTTCAGCTTACGTCATCATAACCAAAGCATGGTAGTAAGTTTTGTAAAATGTGGGAGAAGAACTTTGATTTTGTCCAGGTTGGATCACCTTTCATCCCTGAGCTGATCAGGAGAGGAGTTCCCCCAAAAGAAAGGGAAATGATCAGAATACCAAGCACTAGGCTCTCCTGAGACAGCCTGCCATTTCCTCACCTGGCTTCACCTTCACCAAGAGTTAAGAATTTGAGCCCACATGCATTTGTGAACAAGGGCTAGGTGAACAACGGAAATGATTCATCTTATTTCGGGCAGCATTATTGATAGGGGTTACTCTAAATTATTTTACAAATGAGAAAACCAAGGAACATAGATGTTAAAGCTTATTCTTAGGTCCAGCTGTTAAATGATAAATAATGGAGCTTGGATGTTTTTCTTCTCTTAATTCCTGTCTGTACCTGGCATTATCTTTCTTCCTATCTATATAAGTATTGATAAAATCATTCTGTATTTAACTGGTCTTGAAGGCCAAACCTGTGGTTGATACTTACATCATCACAGCATCAAGCACAGTTTCTGGCATAAAGTTAAGCCCTCAATAAAGACGAGGTGTTGAGATGTGGTGGGAGGAGTAGGGAAGTTCTCCAGGTTGAAAACAAAAAAACTTTTTAAGGCTTTCTAGTACCTTGTTATCTCCCAGTCTATAGGAAAGCCCCTGACTCGGGATAATATTAGTAGCTGAAAACTCAGAACTTAGCATAAGCTAGGCACCACTCTAGGCACATTATAGCTGTTAATCATTGAATCCTCACGATCCTGTGAGGTGGGCACTGCTGTGTTTCATGGAATCCAAAATGTCATTAATTAAAAATGTGCCAAGCTTTGCGCAGTGGTAGTATCGTAGCCAGTGAGGTTTATCCAAGGCGCGATTATTGCTAATTGAAAAAAAATGCTACCAATTAAATTAAAATAATGCTTTTTTTTAAAGTTTGACACATTTATTGCTGTTTACTACAGACATTCATCTCAGCTGTTTCTCCCATCGTGACCGTATGTTATTATTTCATTTGCGTCAACAAAAGAATATGCAGCACATGCTCAGTAAAATGGTCAAAAATTAAGTTTGCCTACATTGTAACGAGTTAAATTTGTGTGTGTGTTGATATAATTAAATCATGTAAGTAAGAACTAATCGTTCTATGTACATTTCTATTGTTTTGCTTGGGGCTTACTCTAAGCTTAAATGCAAACAAACACGGTATTAGGAATATAGGCAGGCTACTTCTCTGGCATTATGACATAATGCTTTTTAAAAATTTACTTTTGGGTGTTTATACAAATGTAAACAGCTTTTTTTTGTCATTTTATTTCAACAATCTAAGACTCCCCCATTGTAAGATACAGCATTTTGTATACCACTAAGAACACGGCTTAATTAATTGTGTGATACATCCATCCTGACTTGAGATGTTAAAATATGAAAAAAATAATATAGAATTGATGTAATGTAGTATCGAGACAAATTTTTATATCATTTTGTGCTTATATAAAAGGAAACACATAAGTGAAATTAACTAGGTAAGGCATTCCTAACGCTTCAATCTGACATTTGTGACTGAGACCTCGTAATGCAGCGATTCTCAGTGAAGTACTCTACAACTGTTGCCGTGATTTTCATTAAAGTTCTGCAACTTTCAATGTTGGTGTTAAGAAGGATTTCTATTCACAATCGGGACAATGATTCATGGACTGAAACCCTGAAGGCTTGCAGTTGTCCATTCATGCCTCCTAAAGCAACGACCAAGTCTCCTTGTGCACAAACAAGGACAACTCCATCGAGACTGAGGCCTGGCCAAAGCTGTTTGAGACTAAAGATTTCACAGATGCTACAATTAAGTTCAGTACTATCGTCCCCACTTTATATGGGCAAGGAAACTGAGTCCCAAACAGATTGGTCACATGGAAAGTAAATAGATGAGCCAGGATTCAAATCAAGGCAAATTGGGCTTCAGAGGACAGCCCTGAAGTGGACTCGGCCATCGTGAAGTCATACTCTATTTCATGATGACTTGGAGTGAATACTATAGTTTACTGCCACTTAAAAATGGAAAAAAAGTATTTTAATAAGCTACTTTATCAGCTTATTTTTCAAAAAGGTAGGCCAGTTTCTTCACACTATGTGAAACTGCTTTTCTTGGAGGCTTTTCTCTTCAACGTTGGGCTGCAGGCTGTGATTCTCTGAGCATGTTTAGTTTCTGTCTTTTATTCATGTCACATACTTCGCTGGTTTGGGCATAAGAACTAATCACTTCAGTTCGTTTAAAACCAGGTACTAGTGCTGAAGCCGTTTTCTTTCAGTGGATTTGAGGATATTAGTATCAAGTCTGTTTCAGTGTCCATTATGAATTAGGCGCCGCCGAGTTGAGCTTGGCGCACAGCAGTTGCAGCAGACCTCGGGGAGCAGCTATCCAGGACTACATCGATGAATGATGAAGGGGCTCACGTGTAAAGGACAAAAGGACGCAAAGGCAACTGTTAATGATTGTCACACTGGCTTTATGTTGAGCCGTAGGAGGAACATGTGCGTGCCTCGCTGGGAACTCCGTCTGAAAGCTGCTAGGCCTTGCCTATGGACAGCACAGGCTCGGGGGTCAGGCCGGGGGCAGTTAGGACAACCAAACGAGAAGTATGGTTTCAGGACCTGTTGGAATTCTGGGGAACGGCTTCAGAAGTGGAAATGGGGTGGTTGGAGGAAGTCCATGTAAAGGCTCGAACATATAAATAAATGGAAGGCCTTGTAAACAGTGGAATGTGAATCTTAACCTTTAATTTCATGGAATTAAAGCAGGTGTTCATGCTCTGAACTGTATAACCAAGAAGTAAACTAAGCCACGTGATTTTTAAAAGGGAAATGCCCTATCTCGAGTAGGTAATGCAGGGACTATCAAATAGTGGTTTCACTTCTGTATTTCAGAAAAACTTCCCTTCTCCCAGGTTTCTGCTAAGCACTTGAAATTATTTTTACTGTGGGAAGAGATTGTCACACACCACCTCTTGGTATCATGATTTCTTTTGGCTCCTTGAACAGTGGGTTCTAGTTCAAGTCCATATGGTATGAATCTGGTGCAAAGACAGTCCCTAAAGCCCAATAACTTCTTATTTTTCCTAGAGCCCTGTGGTCCTCCTCTTCTTGACTGCTGCTCTGTGTTCCTAAAGAAAAACAGTAGAGTCTGATCTCTGTGTTTTGAAGTTTTGGTGGTTGGTGAACCAGATGCTGTGATGCTGTGCTTTAGGGCCCCAGCCAGCGTAGAAGAGACAGCAACTTTTTCCATGTTCCTGACAGATTGGAAGGTGTTTTTTCAGTCTCTGCTTCAGATCTCTCCCTGGAAAGGTTTGTCAGTTGTTCGGCCAACATTCTTGGCCTCTGCAGCTAGTGCAGCTAAGAAGCCTGTAAATAGTTTCTGCCACATTTGGACCCTCACAAACAAAACTTCTAAGTATTGGAAATGGAAAACTCGCGGTGGTGAGGAAAGCCAAGCGAGAGCGGGCAGCCAGTCTTCCAGGTGAGGAATTAATGGGGCTCTGTAAGAAGGAAGCTACTGTTTGTGGCTGACCTGTGTGTGGACAGTCGAAGGGAGAACATCCAGATGTTCTTTTCTCCCTTTCCGTAGTGGCAAGGAGAGTGGGGTGAGGTTGGATTTGATTTTTTTCTCTAAGCGATCACATTCTTCTGTCCTAACCAAACTTGTGTGCCCCTTAGGAGTGAGAAGGAAACCAAGTTATTTCTCAGTTCTTTTAGCGAATCGAAAGTACCTTATTTGAAATTCTATAACTTAGCTCACCCAACAGTACTTTATGATCTATAATCTCCTATAGTCCTACTTAGTATTTCTCCAAAGAATAATAATGTATCTGTAAAGCTTAGAACAAGTAACGGTGCAAGTGTAAGTTATATTAAAGGGTATGGTGAAAATCTGTTGTTTGAGACCCAGCATGCATCCACCTGTTTTTTGGTAACCATACCTTGGGCCCCCTTGGGCAGCTCCCAGCTCCCCCTGTTCTCATCTATCTGGTTTGGATGGGATTAAGCTCATCGCAGCTTCTGAGTGGGATTTCATCAATCTAAACAAATCAGAGTGTCCCACTCCTGTGAGCGATTGCATGCATGGTTCAGACTCTGCAGGTGGCCTAAGCTGGTGCAATCTAAGGGAGCCACAGGACAGGCAGGGCGCAGACTCGGGTTAGCCAGTTTTGCTATTGTAAGGACAGCCAGCCTGAGACTGGTGACAACTCAGAGGAGGCTGATTAGGTCTAGATTAAACTAAGCCATCTATCCCTGTGGAATGTTCAGTTGATTTAGCCAGTACACTCTTTTTTTTTATTTTCTTATTTGAGTTTCTTTAAGTTGGATTTTCTGTTAACTGTTTTAAAATTAATGCCGGAAATGAAGTGTGGCAGGTTATAGGCCCTGGATTATAGAATTGGCTGAATCAAGATGGTGAGGAGACCCTCTGTATCTTAGGCTAGAATGTTAGTAAGGATTACATTGCTCTGTAAAGGGGCAAGCAACCTAAGGACATTTTGTGGAAGTTGCATACAGCACTTCTGTTGACCCATTTGTAGAATTTGGCCACATGGACACATCTACTTTGCAAGAAAATGGAAGAAAGTCATACACATATATATAAACACACATATATATACACGCACACACATATATATGTATATATATATTGCTTTCAGAGAGAAAGGGAGAGAGAGAGAGAAACATCATAAGAATGAAACATCATAAATGATTCATAAGAGAGAATCATTTCTTGGCTGACTCCTGCACGCCCCACAGTGGGGATCGAGCCCGCAGCCCTGGCATGTGCCCTGACCGGAAATCAAACTTGTGACCTTCTGGTTCATAGGTCAGCGCTCAACCACTGAACCACTCCAGCCAGGCAAAAGTCTTTACTCTGGGAGCAATGTGCCTAACTAAAAATTATAGATCTTATTACTAAGAAGGAGGATTAAATAGGCATTGGGGCACAAGTAACAGCCTTTGCCTCAGTTGGCCATTGACAGTTCTTGCTTTGTGGTCTCATGTGTATTGGCACCATCAGACCATAGATCTCCCTGAGCTGCAGCTTTAAGGGACGTGTACAGAACGTTCAGGCTATAGGATGTATTGGCTGAAGGCTTTGTAAATGTTACAAAAAAGAAATTTGTTTTGAAACTAATGCTTCTAAAAACCAAGAAGGAATGAAACACTAACACCTCTAAAAACTAAAACACTTTCTGCCTGTGACCTGCAGTCTAAGTCAACTGAGCACAGTAATCTGGATCCTTGACTGAATGCAAAAGCCAAATTCCTTCCTAAAGCTGTTTGAGCAAAAGAAGGCAGAAGAGAAAAGTATAATAAAGAAAGATGAGGGCCTGGAATAAGTGTGATCTTATAGGCCTCTTCTAGCATCCTTCTTTATAACCTTCCAACCTACCAGAAGGGATAGTCATGTCCCTGAAAAGAGGCAGATAGTGTGCAGCCTTCCAGAAAAAGGATAGTAGTTGTTTCTTCCCTCTCCTGGTCATTGCTTTGCATTGTCCCATACAGATGCCAGTATGGAATCAGAAGTCATTAATTTACAGCCATCCCAAACCGGTGTCCTAAATGAAAACCCAGTCAGCTAGATCTCTAGTTACTAACCCATGGAATTGACCAGTGTATTAATCATAGTTCTCCAGAAAAACAGAACCAGTAGAATGTATATATACATATATATAGAGAGAGAAATAGATGTATTACAGGAATTGTTTCATTTGACTATGGAGTCTGGCAAGTCCCAAGATCTGCAAGATGAGAAGGCAGGCTAGAGACACAGGAGAGCTGATGCTTCATTTCAAGCCTGAAGGAATGTCCCAGTTCAAAGGCAGGCGAGTCAGCCTTTTGGTTATATTCAGGCCTTCATCTGATCTGAGGCCCACCCACATTAGGAAAGGCAATCTGCTTTCCTCAGTTTTAGGATTTAAGTGTTCATCTCATCCAAAAACACCCTTACAGAAACATCTAGAATAATGTTTGACCAAATATCTGAGTATCCTGTGGCCCAGTTAAGTTGATGCATAAAATTAACCATCACAACCAGAAACACATAGATGGGAGCCAACTAGAGTCATGAGAGATTTACATCACAGATAAACCCCCCAACTCTGACAGATGATTGCCCAACCCCTAAATCAGTTCTCAGGGCCCAACAAGCAGTGGCTGCTAGATTCCACATTTAGGGCTGTTCAGTCCTCTGAGAGGCTCTCAGAAATAATGGACAAGGGAGATCCTCTTGGAGAGTGAAACTGAGGCAGCCCCAGACCTTCACTCCACTGCAAATTAGAAAGTTTGCCATTTCTCTCCAAAGGCTTATATTATGTGTGAGGACTGATGGCCATTGGATATTTTACTTTCTCCCCTTTACAATTTGGAATTCTTTTTGCAATTCTTGTTTTGACTCTCCCATTAGAGGTAGGATGTGGCTAAACGTATTTACCCACAGATCACTGAACCATGAAGAGTCACTTGACATGATTTGCACATTGGCATGAAATATTGGATTTGGATCTGGCTTTAGTAGCTGGATGAGATTTCATATTACCTCCCTGGCGGGGGGGGGGGGGGGGGGGGGGGGGGGGGCGGGGCGGGTTTGTGGAAGCTGTGGGTTGATGTTGGGCAACCAAAATCTGGATTGTCACATTGCTTAGTCCTCCTATCTCGTTCTCCACACGTCCTTTGAGAGCCACTTGCCCTCATTCTCAACTGTATGGTTTGGTTAGGATTGACGCCCCCTCCCCATTCCACCCTCTCAGCCTCAGTAATTGGTTAAGGGATGGGCATGTAAATCCATACCAGAGGGAAGGCTAGAGCTCAATCTCTGTCCCCCATTGGGCTAACCTTTGTGGGGATGTGAGCTTCGGCACTGCTGTAACCATGTTGGGCGCCACAAGAGGAGGGCAGCCTGAAAATCAGCCTAGAAGCAGAGCTGAAACTTGGGTCCTAGTAACAACGTGTTGCCTTCATTTTCCAGTCATTCTGGAGTGCTTCCCCCTCATTTGCCACAACAGCAATCAGAGTTTCCCAAGTGACACAGAGAGTGTGGGACATTTAAATGAGTCCCTCCTTTTAGTGGGCTTGTCCTCTTTTTCCAAACAGGTCTCCCCTGTGTATGATTGAAACCTGCAGAGCCACGGAATTTTAGGACCTTAGAACCAAAGGACCATAAAGATCAACTAGTCCGGGGCCTTCCAAGGTGCCTTAGGGTAAGCAAGGTGATTTTTAGGTCACTCATGAATATTTTTTAATTTTAATAAATTGTAATGAATCCTAGTAAAATACAACTAACATTTTCACATCAAACTTATGATTTCACAGGTTTTATGTAATGCTTTTACTTAAAGGGAAATTGACATTTTGACAGATTAATAGCTCTTTTAGGGATTGCCCAGGTGGTAAATGAAGGTTGAGAGATACTAAATGTGGAATCTTATAACTGGAAGGGATCCTAGAGATCATGAAGTCACTTCTCATGTCAGAATTCCCTCCAAAGCACCTCTCACAAGTGGTTATCCAGCCTCTGCTTGAACACCTCCAAGGATGGGAAGCCTATCGCCATTTGAGGCAACACAATCCATTCTGGTAGTTCTGATAGTTAGAAAAATCTCCCCCATACTAAACCAAATCAGCCCTTGGAATTTCTTTACATTTGGTTCCAGTTCTTCCCTCTGAAGCCACTCCCCCCTTCAATTGTTTCAAGACCTTTACTTTGCCCGCCTCCACTTCTCCCTCAGCATATACACACAAACACCAAGTCTCTCTTCCTGGACTGTGATTTTTTAATCACTCCAGCATTTTCTCATTCTTTTGGGTTTTCTTAATTTAATACTCAATTGCTTTGGTTGCTATTAAAGCTGTGTGTCTAGAACACAACTTCCTATATGTACAGCGTAGACTAAACTAATGGAGCGATCCCACCCTTTATCCTGGACCTTATGTTTTTATTCAGGCGGCCTGCAATCACCATAGCCTGTACTTGACCACTGAGTGACAGCATCCATCCTTTTTTTTTTTTTAACCATCATTCTGTAGTCAGCTGGCTGACTAATTGAACCTCAGTTCACGATTTGTAATTTATTCTTACTCCTTTTCCATCCATCATTTCAATCTGTTGGGACTTTTTTTTAAATCTTGATTCTGTCAGCCAACTTATTAAATCCAGGAGGCTGCCCTTGAAACTTAACAAAAGTAATTTCAGGATACATAAAAATGTAGTGAATGAAGAAAATAATAAATTTATGGAACCCAGAATCCAGTAGATTGATGTAGACTGAAATTGTTAATTGGGGCTTAACATAGGTCAATGTGAGATTAAGAGATATTTAGGAGATTGTTCAACTTTTTTAACACAATGTCCTAACCTTGCCTATCTGATGTCCCTGCTGGGCAGCATCAGAGATAGGACATAGTTATACTAGTTAAAGCTCTAACGCAGCATGAAATTTCTTACCAATTTCTCCCTGCTGCAGAAATAAACCTGGAGCGAATCCAATGTAGTGATTGAAGGAACTGGTTTATGGGTTAAATAGAACTGAGTTCAAATTCTGACTCTATGCTTTACCAGCTGTATATCCTTTTGCAAGCTGTATAGCCTCTCTAAGCCTCAACTAATCAAAGAAACAATATGGTACCTGTGCCAGGCTTATAAGGATTACATACAGCAGGTCCTTGAATAACGTTTCATTCAATGTCATTTCGTTATGTTGATGAGATGCTGTAGGAACTTAAGTCTTAGTTGTATCACTTAACCTATGGTAAAATTGGTTCCATTATATGGCTTTTTACTTCAAGTCCAGAACCTGTCAACGACATTTAGCATCAGGCACATGGTAAGCACTTAATAGATTGTCTATGATTGTTTCTAATTCTGTTGATACGCACACAAAATAATTAGCAAAGAGGAAAATAAAAATTAGCCCATGAAGACTGGCGCTGTGACCTTGTATAGTTTGGTTTAGTCCGTTTCTGTCCTGAAGTACTTCAATGAGGATACTGTTAATTTGCTGAAGAAAGTCCCCAACCCTCCTAGTGCTTCCCAATTTGGAAGGAGCAGAGCTCTGCGAGGTTCAGAGCCCAGCGTTGATGAAGGAGCCGGCAGAAACCAGCTGGAGGTGTTTCCTTCACCAATCGCTCAACAGCACCGTCTGGAAAGCATCGGTGCATTAGGCGGCTGCTCACTCCGAGTGTCACCTCCAGGGGCATCAGAGCCCTTCTCGACTTTCCATCCAAAGGGGCTGTAAGAGACCAGGGGGCTTAGACTCCTGAGACAGAAAGGGAGCAGCAGATGGGTTGTTTCTCTCCCAACGTATTTTTCCCCCTGCCTGTGATTTGCCATCCCACCCGAGCACAGTTGAATGTTAGGAGTTGCTGGGTGCATGTGTCTGGGCAGGCATGAGCTTCTAAGGATTGTGCTTTCAAGCACTGACTGGGCTTGCCAGAGTTGGGCGAGGGTGGCCTCACCTGAGCTGAGGATTATTGTCAGGCAGGGGAGCTTTAACTTTTAAATCCCAGTTTTTTAACGTGCAGAAAACACCTGGCTTCCTACTTGATGAAATAGATAGCTTCAATTGGCTTCCCTTTTCTTGAAGAGTTTTAGATCTAGTGCTTTTTTCTTTCTTTTCTTTTCTTTTTTCTTTCTCTTCATCATCTAAAGAGCAACCGATGCCCAGATGTCCATCCATGGGCCCCACTGGTAGGACTCGCAAAGGCTCCTAGGGTTATACCTCTGATAACCCATGATTTACACCAACTCCCCCGTCACTGCCATTCTAATAGTGTTCAGTGCTGCCTTACAGAGACAGGCGTGCTAACAGACTTTCTTACTCAGAGGTTTTTTGGGGGTATTTAATCAGTCATTCATGTCTAGATATTCAAAGGGTGTGTGTGTGTGTGTGTGTGTGTGTGTGTGTGTTGTCCTTGGCCACCTTGGTTGTTGTGGTTTTTCTTTTTATTTCCATCTGTACAAGGTCACATTCAGAGCTCTTCCTCCCTGAGGGGAGGTTGCACATTCGTCAGTCACTTAATCTGCCTCCCATTTCCTTCCTTTGGGATCACACAGCCCTTCCTGAGGTATTACCATTTTTCCATTTCTTCTTTGCTCCCTCCTTTCTTTTAATAACTCTGGGAGACAGGGAGGCACCTTGTAAAGTTAATTTCCTCCAAAGCTTTCAAAGCAAAGGCATCTCTCAGCCCAGACACCACCACCCCTCTCCACCCCTCAGCAACGACTCACACCCCTGCTCGAAGCCTTAGTCACTATGGGCTGTGCCCGCCGCCCAGGACTCTCCATGCCCAGCTCCGTCTCAGGGGCACAGTGAATTGCTCTGTCTAGTGGTTCTTCAGTTTGGGTGCGGCAACCCTATTTAGGAAGACGCTCTCTGCCTACTCACCCTGCACCTTCCTCCCCTTTTTTGCTTCCTAACTGTGTTCCCCCTTCCCTGTCACTGCTCTCTGGTACTTTCAGGACTCAGGCAGGAGCTGGCTGCCTGCCTGTCCCAGGGATGGCATTTCCTCTTCAAAGGCCTGTGGCCGCAGCCACCCAGCTCTACCGAGCACACAAGCCTTTGGAATTGCTGTGGCTTTGCTGCCTGCCTCCTTGGAAGGCCAGGGCAGTTTTTAAACACCCCTTTGGTTTCATGGGGTGAAGCTTTTCTCAGTCCTATGTTATTTATTCGAACATGATCTGTGGCTTTTGAATGTTTGCTTTTGAATGTTTGTGTTAATGGACTAAGCTGAAAGCAGTTCCCCTTACCGGAGAGAGGGCCCAACACAGCTGGGGGCCAGGCTGCTCAGCTCAGGCGAAAGCTGTCCCAAGAGGAACAAGTCTCCAGCCAAGGAAGTCTGGAGGCTTCAAGAGGAATTCACTGAGGCCTCATGGGCAGCAGCGGTCAGGGCTAGGATCACAGACTGGGCCACGAAGCTCAAGCAATTTCTTTGATTAATAGGAAGGGCTGGACCAGAGACACCTAGATTTTTACAAATACGTTTTTGAAATTGTGCATATATTTACCCAAAAACTCTGTAGTTTTCAGCAGCTTGAGTGTTTGATCTTTTTGCCCACATTCCCAGCCTTCTGAGGGACCCCTGGCTTGGTTGATCTTTGAGCCATTTGTCTGCAGGTGACCTGTCATCTGAAAGTGTGGCAGAATGCTAGCTCAGACTATGAATGTGCTTCCTGTGCATTACCTTTCTCTTCCTTCTCCCTGGTACCTACGGGCACTTCAAATGGAAACAGATACAAAGATCCAAAAGATTCACTCAGTGCAGTCTTTTCATAGCCAATGACTGGATAACCTAGCCCTGGAGTGAGGAAGGGAGGCAGGAGAGGGGCTAGTGAGACCAGAAAGGACTATGGGGAGGGAATGGGATCCTCAAATCTGCCATGAGGACCAAGGAACAGTGTAGAAGGTACTCAATCAGGGCCAGGCTATCTTCAAGGGTAGACCCCACCATCTCATCACCATCAACATGTAGCCTGTGTAGCCATGGGTCCAATGGCCTTGGAAACCTATAAGCCCTTGAACCCTAGGGGGGGGGGGGGATTCAACTGGACAATTTGTGTGAAGATGTGGGCATGATGAAGAATACCTCTCCCTCCAAAGTAGATGGGCCTGAACAGAACTAGTTGGGAATCTCTGTGAGTTGGCCCAAATGATTTATCCACCTACGTTATTAGCCTCTTAAGTGAAGGGGCTGGCTATTGTTGAAGACTAGAACACTACAGCAGAGAAGAATTCATGTGGGGCTCTACAGAAGACAGAAGTTACAGTTCTTGAGGCCAAATATTCCAGGGTTTCCTCATTTAAAATATTAGTTCAATGTTGGTGACCCTCTCTGTTCAATCTTTAGCCTCTCCTTGGGGAGCGAGCGTCTTTGAACTCCTTGGCTTAGCGACCACTGATAACTTCACATTCTGAATCTCCTGCTGAGCTTCAGACCTGACACCTGATTGCTTACTTGACATGAGAATCACACATGTACTCAGTGTGACCCACAGCTAATTCATTCTTTTCTCCCCCGGTCCCGAAAAGCAGTTCCTGGGTTACCCGTTGTCATCACCGTTCATCCATTGGCTCCTGCCAGAAGTATCAATTATCTTTGTTTCTTTCCTTTCCTGTAACACTCTCACCACTTGATCTTGTCTATTCTACTTCCTAAATTTCTCTTTCTTCTGTTCACATCTCTTTATTTCTTTGGCCACCAAACTAGTCCAGGCTACACTCTTTTCTCATCTAGCTACTTCACTGGTCCTCTGACTGGTCTCCTGGCCTCTATTCTTATCCCCTTGCAGTCCATAGTCTACACACCAATTAGACGCAGTGGCTCTCAACCTTCTGGTCCTTTAAATAAAGTTCCTCATGTTGTGACCCAACCATAAAATTATTTTCGTTACTACTTCATAACTGTAATGTTGCTACTGTTATGAATCATAATGTAAATATCTGATATGCAGGATGGTCTTAGGCGACCCCTCTGAAAGGGTCGTTTGACCGCCAAAGGGGTCGCAACCCACAGGTTGAGAACCGCTGATTATTAATGTGTCCAAAATAAAATCCAGTCTTTTTCTTGCCAGCCCAAAACCTTTGAGTAGCTTTCTATTGCTTTTCAGATAAAATCCAAAGTTCAAATTCCAACCTTGTTTACTCATTCCAGTCGGATTTGTCACTAGGACAGAGACCTTGTCTTTCCATTTCACTGCTATTCCCTCAGCACCTAGAACAATGTCTACCACAAGGCCACTCTCTATAAAGTGGTAGCATGGGTGAGTGAATGAATAAATGAACGCACAGAGTCTCTATGCATTTGAGAATGAGGAGAAAGGAGAAGAGGGGTGAAGGCCAATATGAAAACATCTCAGAGTAATTGCTCTTAATCTAAGACTTAAATATGTTTTAATCTTTTATAAAAATATATTTTTATTGATTTCAGAGAGGAAAGGAGAGGGAGAGAGAGATAGAAACATCGATGATGAGAGAGAATCATTGATCGGCTGCTTCCTGCATGCTTCCCACTGGGGATTGAGCCCCCAACCTGAACATGTGCCCTGACTGGGAATCAAGCCATAGGTCGATACTCAACTACTGAGCCACACAGGCTGGGCTAAGACTTAAATATTTTTATCCCAGGGCTGGAATACTGAAAAATACTTAGGACAAAATACAGACAATGTGATGGTTTCCATTTTTCTGACCCCTGGGCTACCATTCTGGATGTGAGCAGCATGCTATCTATCAAGTTGTCTGTGGGAACTAGACAGGTTTGCAAGGTGAAGAGAAGAAATGGCAATTGGAAAGTTTAATGTAGAGCAGCAATTTTCAACCTTTTCAATCTCCTGGCACACATAAACTAATTACAAAAATTCTGCAGCACACCAACAAATATATTTTTTGCTGATTTGACAAAAAAATAGGTATAGGAAACAGTTTGATTCATTCACACTGGACAGCTATTGTTGTGTTGGCTGTTGTCATTTATTTTTTATTTGGCAATCTAAGTGAAAAGAGGTCAGTGCCCCTGACTAAATAGTCAGGTATTGCATGTTTTAAAAATTCTTCTGGCACACTGGTTGAAAATTGCTTATGTAGAAAATAGTGTTGTTTGTTTTGTTTTGTTTTGTTTTGTTTTGAGCTGATGATCATCCATTTCACTTCCTAACAATACCCTAACTTCCTTTTGAGGAAGAATCTCCTTCCTGTTCGAATAAGTCTTGGGAATATAATCAAGAGCCTGCCTTCCCTTGAGGCCCTGTTAAGCCAATAAGGATCTTTCTCCCTAGAATTAGACTTGAGCATAGAGACCAAGAAACTTAAAGCATTTGCTGTGTGGAGGTGATCCCAGCCATACTCTGCCTGCCATGAAATCAATTATGACTGCCTTTCCTAACATGGAAGCATGTAACATTCAAATGTGGGTCTTCTTAGGAATCAGCTTTGTCTTGCATGGCAGCCATAGTAAAAGGAAAGACTAAACATAATGGTCAGTTTTACTACTGATCAGGTAAAGACAAATTAAAATAAGTGCCATGCTCTTGCTAATCAGTTCTGCCAAAATTTGAAAACTGGCAATATCCATTGCTGGTGATGAGAATGTGAACCAAGGTACTCTTTTGTCTAACTGAATGCAAAAAGCAAGTTACACAATAGTGAGAATATAAATTTCATTTATTTAAATAAAGTGTCTGAATGTGCATAGCAGAGATCCACAAGTATTCATACTGAACAGTTACTGGTGATTACTCTTGATGAATGGGGAAGAGGAATAGAATGGGAGAAGAATAAAAAAGAAGTGAAAGATTGATTTTATATTTTATGTACTTTGGTATTATTTTAATTTTTATTGCCTTTGTATTTTATAATTTTTAAAAAAAGAGTTACTTTTGTAATTTAAAAAACACACAGAAAGCAGGAATAAAACCCACTAAAATGTATACAAATACTCAGAAAGCAGGCAAAGTAACCTTTCAGGAGGTCAGAGGTGGTTTTGACCCATTTGTCTGGAGAAGAGTCTGGTCGATCCCAGTGGGTGGAATCTGAGAGACCGCCATGCCCAGGGCACAGCCATGCTCTGTAAGAGGTGCACCTAAGCCGGCCAAACCGGCTCCTCCTAGAAGTCTTTCCCCGCCAGGTGAAAATCAACCCCTACAGGAGCTGGAATTGTTCACTCAATTATTTTTATTGGCTCTGCCCCTCTTACCTGAATACCTCCTCCTTTTGTTCATGAACCTTTAATTTGGCATCCTGTTATGGCCAAAGCAAGATTCCCATCTATCTAATGAACTTAATGATTCTGACATGAGTGTCTAACAGACAGTCATTAGAACCTCTTTGGTTCATTGAGGTGTCATAACACTACCAGGTGCCTGCTTTTCATGCTGCCTTGTTTGGGCAGAAAGTTTATTGATTTGTTTGTTTTCTACTACATTCCAAAACACATTGTGTGTAAAATACACGGTTTTTCAAAAATCAGAAAATGGGGATGAGAAAAATAAGAATATAAAAACGAAATTACACCATCAGTTAGGTTGTCACACAAGCTGCATGCTACTAACATACATACACACATATGTGTGTGTGCATGTGTAGAGCTGAGAGAAAAAATATCCTACTGTATAGTCTCATGGACTTGCTGAATCCTGACTAATTTCAGTCAATTCACAGTCCTTTTTCTGGGCAGCAGTTCTTTTATATGAACTACCTCGAGTCATTTGGTCCCCTTGAATTGCCCCTCCTCTCCAGATGGATGCTTGTCCCTTTTCTCTAAGCCATAAGCCTGGGGAAGAACACTGCGTTGTTCGAGTTATTCTTGATTATTTTGAAACTTCCTAAAGCTCCTGTCATCTGGTTCCAAGTTTAACCAGAGTCACTTTGGACATGATTTTGTTTCCACAATGATGTATGTCAGTAACCACAGAATGAGCTTCTTATATTTTTATATCAATATGATACCCTTTGTTTATTTGTTCCTCAGAGGTTTCACTTTCGCTTATGTAATAGGCTCTGGCATTTTTTGGTCATTACCTCATGCTGGGATCTCCTTTTTCTTTGTTCCGCCTGATGCGTCATATTCTTGACTCTCTACTCCCTTGGAGCTTTTGGATATAGTGCTGGTGGGCAGGAGTGGGTGGGAGCCAGATTACACAACTTCTATTCACCCCGTTGTTCCATCCAAAAACTTAGGAATCAGGCGTGATCCCTTCTTTCCCTTTCCTTCCTCTTTTATATCTACTTCAAGTACCCTGTTTCTACTTCCAGAATATATCTAAATCTATCCACTTTCTCCATATTGATGGCCATCATCCTAGTCCAAGTGCTGTCACCTTTTGCCTGGATGACTGATATCACTAACTAAGCTCCCTGCTTCCATTCTTGCCCCCACCACAATCCATTTCCACTCAGTAGCCAGGGTGACAGAGCACATGCTCCTGTGCTTAAAACCCTCTGATGACTTACTGCTGCTCCTAGGGGGAAAAAATCCCATTGCTCCTGCCTGCCTGTCAGACCACATCGCATACCACTGTCCGTGTCACTCACTGAGATTCAGACGCAATGGCTTCTTTCTTTTCCTCAAACATGCCAAGTTATTTCTCACTCAGGGCCTGTGTACTTGCTATTTCCTTTGCTTGGAATGTTTTCACTTGACTTCTTATCACTGAGGTCTCAGTTCTTCCGTGAATTCCTATTTTCAATATGCCTATTAAATAACCCTTTTAGTTCCTTCATAACACTTCTCACAATCTAGAAGTATCTTGAGTATTAATTTGTGCACTTGTTTATTATTTGTCTTCTTCATTCAGAGTAACAGCTTGATGAAGACAAAGTTGTTTTGTTTACAACTGTATCTCTGGTGAATATTTTTAAAAATAAATAGGTACATGAAATAATGAAAAAGCAAATGCTAGAGCACATGGGTCAATCCAACTCAGAAACATTTATTGGGCATCTACTATGTACTAGGCACTTGCCAGGTGCTTTAGATTCAAAGATTAAACAAGTCCTACCTCTTGCCCTTAATTCTGGAGACATTCTAAACATTTTCTCTAAATATTGCTTTTTTCACATTCTGGTTTTTTTCTTCCTGACCCCTTTAACATCTAAAGTTTCTCATTTCTTTACCTGTTCTTTTTTTGCTGTGTCCTGAGTAATTTATTCAGATTCATCTTCCAGTATCCTAATTCTCTCTTATCTATATCTACTCTACTTTCACTCATTCACTGTGTTTCTAATTTTAATAGTTATATATATATTTTTAAATATATTTTATTGATTTTTTACAGAGAGGAAGGGAGAGAGATAGAGAGTTAGAAACATTGATGAGAGAGAAACATCAATCAGCTGCCTCCTGCACATCTCCCACTGGGGATGTGCCCGCAACCCAGGTACATGCCCTTGACCGGAATCGAACCTGGGACCCTTCGGTCCGCAGGCCGACGCTCTATCCACTGAGCCAAACCGGTTTCGGCAATAGTTATATATTTTTTACTAGTATTTCCATAAGTCGTATCTGGTTCTTTCTCAATTCTTCCTAGCCTTTTTAGGTTTGTTTATTTGTGGGGGGTTTTTTTCCATGTTTTTATTTCCCTTTTTTATTTTTTTAAACATCTAAACAAGTGATATTTGGCATATGATAACTGTTATTTAGTGTCTTGCCGGGGCTGACCAGCAGACCCTGAACATCAAATGAATGTTAGTCTGACACAGGTTCACTGTGAAAGAGAGAGCTAAGGGACAGCCTCATTCGCCTGCCTCTTCAGGCTTTTATTGTAACAGCAGTTTGAGATGAAAGCTTATCTTTTAGATACAACCAGTAGGGTAAGTATTCTTGGGAGGACACCTGTGTCTATAGTGTCCTTTAAGCAAGGACACCTAAAGATTAAGCATAAAGATTCCGGTAAACACCCGGGGGCTCGGACTTGTTTGGAAAAGTCCAGACAGGGCCTGCTGCCGTCGGCAAGGTCCCCCTAGGGTCGCCAACCTTTTGGAGATTCTGTCCCCCACAGTGTCTAATTCTGGTCATTGTGGTTTGTACTGACTTTCACTCATGGTAACTTGTTTCCTAGTGTGGCCTGTCATTTCAGACTGTGATCTCATGTTTAGTGGGGCCGAGTCCATTAGACTCCTGGGAGGCATGAGTATCTATCCCTCCAGAGAAGATCTGCTTCTGCCAGGTGATCTGGGATGCTACCAGCCTGGGACCAATTTTAACTAATTTTTCAGCTGAAGTTTCCCAGACCATGTAGATAGTATAAATTCAGATCCTGAACCTGTGTCAGGGGAAGTCTGTGATTTTAACATCTTGGGAACTGAGGACAAGACAGACAAGTTTTCTCACATTTCTTTATTACGATAAGCAGGTTTTCTTTCTAGTCTACCCTTTCACTTAGTATTCCTTTGTGAGTCTCGCCCTTATGTAGAATTCTCAGTTTCAACTCCATCTTTTGAGGACACTAATAATTGTCTCTGTTCTCCCTAAAACCAAGCCTCAAAGTCATGGAGATAGACTTCCCAAAGCAGCGGAACTTCAGTGGCAGTTTACCACTTTGAATTCCAGTGTGTGTGTGTGTGTGTGTGTGTGTGTGTGTGTGTCCATGAGGATTGCCCTGATTTACATGAGAATTTAACTCTGCATTCGAAAGTATACTTGTTATACTTTATCTAGAATATCCAGATGTTCTTTCTTTTTTAAAAAAATATATTTTTATTGATTTCAGATAGGAAGGGAGAGAGAGACAGAAACATCAGTGATGAGAGAGAATCACTGATTGGCTGCCTCCTGAACGCCCCTTACTGGAGATCAAGCATGTGCCCTTGATGAGAATCGAACCTGGGACCCTTCAGCCTGCAGGCTGACCTCTAGCCACTGAGCCAAACCAGGTAGGGCTGTTCTGTCTTTCTTAGAGCTAGAAACACAATACTTACTTCCTTACATGAGCATGTGATTAGCTCTGGGAGACAGAAACACCCACTCATCCAACCTTCAACATTTATTGGTTTTTCTGTGTAAGACCTAATAACCAGGTGCACATAAAAATGTGCTGAGAGGCATGCCCATGGTGATGTGAGGATGCAGAGGTAAAAGAGACCAATTCTAATGGGGGAATAACACCTAACTTTTTTTTTTTTTATAAAGTATATTTTATTGATTTTTTACAGACAGGAAGGGAGAGAGATAGAGAGTTAGAAACATCGATGGGAGAGAAACATCGATCAGCTGCCTCCTGCACATCTCCCACTGGGGATGTGCCCGCAACCCAGGCACATGCCCCTGACCGGAATCGAACCCGGGACCTTTCAGTCCGCAGGCCGACGCTCCATCCACTGAGCCAAACCGGTTTTGGCAACACCTAACTTTTATCTCATGCTACTCTGGACCAGGCACTGTGGCAAGCACTTCACATGCATGGTCACCTTATCCTAAAAACAAAGCATAAGATTGGTACTATTCTTAGAATTTCAGTTTTATAACTGAGACACAGAACATTTGAGCAATTTTCCCAGTCATACAGAAAGTTATTGGCAGTACCTAGATACAAATTCAAGCAGTCTGAGTCCTGATCCAAACCTTTTAGTTATTATGCTATATTGTGCTTGAACAGACAGTGATTTCGAGAGGGCATTCCATCCACATGTTGAATACGAACTAGTTTGAGGATTATCTGAGATGCTATAAGGACCAGCAGATAAATAGCACAATACACATAAAACTTCATAAATGCTTATTTCTTCCCCCTTTAAACTTGTATCATCAACTTGTCCATACATTCTTTTCATGTTGGGGACATACTATACATGAAGACAGCCTCACCCCCACAGAACCTAGTATTGAGTAGTGATTAATCCCTTGACTGATTCATTGATTGAATTAACATGTTACTTAGTAGCTTAGTTTTGTGTTGTATTTTGGCTCTCAAAGCACCTTTACATCTATCAGCTCAGCTTATCAGCACATCCATTCTTGCGAGAGAGAGGACCTCTCTTAAAGAGCTGACACCTGGCTTTAATGAATGGCCAGAACGTGGATTTTACTGAGGTGGGAATAACTTAGTCTAGGGAGAAGGGTGAGTTTGAACTATGTGCAACCGGATGAGAAAGAACCAGAAAAGATTCCTTCTGACTGTGGGGCTCTGGGCAGCCTCCGGAAGGAGGTGGTGGCAGGAGGCCAGGCTTCTATTCCTGAATGATCTCGTTAGTTCCAACTCTGTCATCAGCCATCTGTGAGAGCTTGGATAAGGTAATCCATCTCTTTGAGCCTTAGCAGCCTCATCGTTCAGCCATTGCTCAACACTTGGACCTGGGTTTCCCTTCCATGTCATCTCTCACACTTTATCATCAGGGCTCCTCATTAGACTGTGAGCTCCATGAGAGCAGAGACTCCTTACTCACCTGTAACTCCAGCACCTAGCACATGTCGGACACATAGGAGGTAATCAAATATCTAGTGACCAAATAGCTAATGAATTGGATAAAAAAAGGAGAGAAGAGAGGAGAAACAAGGCCAATGTCATAGATGCAGGTCTAAGGTACCAAGAGGAAGCACACAGGAGCCAATGAGAACACTGAGCCAGAGAGATGGGCCTGCCATACGGGGCCCTCAGTGAGCTGGGGGCAGTCATGTCTGATTAGAAAGCACTTTAAGAGTCAGGGGGTTTCCACAGGGAACTTGAATCATAGCCTGTCCTTTCCATTTGTTTACCCCAACTTACTTCAGAGGTAGCACCAACATAAACTTTAGTCTTGGCCTTCCCAAAGAGCCACAAATTCCAGGTCGCTGAGAAAGCTGGATAGGTAGGGTGTGCGTCCGTGAGATTTTAATACCACTGAGGTATAAAGCACTTTGTGAGCCGGGCCGGGCCGTAAGCAGCTTTCATATGCAAAAGAAGCCTCCATTCCTTTGGATTTCCTTTTTTTCTTCAAATGTCCAGCCTCTGTACTGGCTTGAACATCTACATGAATTCTGAGTTCACCTCTGGGGGCAGTGTGCCCTTCCTCCTCACCCTGTCACTTCCTTTTTTAAAAAAACAATATATATTTTATTGGTTTTTTACAGAGAGGAAAGGAGAGGGATAGAGAGTTAGAAACATCAATGAGCGAGAAACATCAATCAGCTGCCTCCTGCACATCTCCTACTGGGGATGTGCCCGCAGCCAAGGTACATGCCCTTGACCGGAATCAAACCTGGGACTCTTCATTCTGAAGGCCGACGCTCTATCCACTGAGCCAAACCGGTTAGGACCTGTCACTTCCTTTTCCTTCTCCCTCGCCCAGGGTCTATTTCAGCAGACCTTCCACAGACCAAGGCACAGGCTGCCAGGAAACAGCCCTTTCTTTTGTCTGGAGCATAACAATACAGGGTTAGATTTGGCCCAAGGACCAGTATGATTAGATCAGCAAGTCACCCCAAAACTTATAGAAAAAAGATGTGCTTACCCACCATTACAAAGGGATGTCCTGGCTCTTTCCACTTGGTTGGATGACCTATATTAAAACTTTCATTTCCTGGAGGTAGGTAGGGCCTTTGGAACCAACAGGATGGTGTAGTTAGATCCCCATGGGGAAGCCAGCTACCACCTGTAACTCATCTCGCATCTGAAGCATCTCCTCACCCAACTATGAAAATGACCTAATTGTGCACAGACAACAGCAATTGTACAGGGAAAATAATATAGTAACGCAAATATTCAAACCAAATTGGAAAAGCAAAGCAAGAAGGAGCCAGAAAACATTAGATCATTCAAATTGCAACCTGGCCAAGACAGCATCTGGGCGTGCATCCTCCATCCAGCCTTTGTTCACATACCACCCCCGACACGTCTTTGCATTTGTAGAATAATGGCTCGGTATTTGCACAAAACCCTTTGTGTAGCTGCATTCTAAGGAACAAGGTTTCTCACAGTGTCCCTTCAGCAGGGTCAGAGAATGCCCCAGTGGAATGCTTTAATAGGCTTCCAGCTCAGAAAGCGCCTTCTCTCTCTGAAGGGGGATGGGGGAGGTGTGATGTCCCTTTGGCCAGCTCATATGTCTTAATTGTGTGATCAGGGCAAGCTATGCTCATGTTCCTTCCTCACCGGGTCATTTCCACTCCAGTTCTGAAAATAAAAAACAATTGGTTAAAAAAAAGGGCCTTCCTGACTGAACCTTGGATCCCCTTTGAGTTTGGACAAGAGTGTGAGCTGTTCCCACTCCTCTTCCCTTTCACATCCTAAAGCTGGGTCAAGTTCGCCCAAGAGTCAGGAATAACATGTGCTCTCCTGGCACAACCTTATTAGATTGTCCTTCTGGAGTGGCCCCTACCACCTTCTATGGGGAAATCAGTGGTGAGCAGGCTCTGAGTCTGAAGCCCTGGGCGGAACCAGCTCTGCCATTGCAAGATCTTGGACAAGACAGACTGCCTCTTAAAGCTCTGGATCTCTCAGGCACTGAATAAGAATAGTATTGCCCGACCTGTGTGGCTCAGTGGTTGTGCCGATCTATGAACCAGGAGGTCATGGTTTGATTCCCGCCCCAGTTGCAGGCTCAATCCCCAGGAGGGGGCGTGCAGGAGGCAGCTGATGAATAATTCTTATTAATGTCTTTATCTCTCCCTCTCTCTGCCTTCCTCTCTGAAATCAATAAAAAATATATCTATTTTTAAAAAGAATAATTGTACTGTCTCCCTCCTGGGTTTGTGAGGATGAAATGTTATAAAGAGCTTCTCAGAGCACCTGGCACCTGGTAAGTTTCCAGAAATGGTAGGTTTTCTTCTCACCCGTTGGCTGCCCCTCACCTCAGCAGAAGTCCAGTGCGGAAGAGCCAGGTGCCACCACCTGGTCCTGACAGTTTCTCTAGTTCATGAACGTGAAACACGGAGAATGACATTTACCGCGTGAACCCTCCCCCTTCCAGCTAGTGAGTGGGGGACCTTCCACTATAGAACCGGAGAATCAAACGCTCAACCCCAATTGCCTGGGTGCTTGAGAATGTCTTCATTTCTGTGGCGGCTCCTTTTGTAGGATGTAGAAAGCCTTCAAAAGCCGGGGCTCCAGGAGAAAGGAGAGTCAGAGGGGAGAAGCAGGGACTGCAGCCAGACCCACCTTTACCTGCCTCGCTTCCCACAGCCGGTCTATGGAGGCCCTGTTCCCCGGAGGCGTCCCCACCCCCGCCCCGGGCTGCTGTGGGAGGGAGTCACATCACAGGTCCAATAGGAGCGCAGTGGTCCCCAGCGCGCTGCGAGTCAGGAGCCGAAGAAGCAGAGTAAGAAAGTAGAGTCCTGATTTTAAATCCCTCCCCAGCCTGTCAGCTTGGGCAAATAGCTCGCCTCCATGAAGCCAGAGGTTGTCATTTGTAAAATGTGACTATGAGCGATACTGCCGGGAGGGTCACGGGGAGGGTCACATGGGACGCGGCACACCCCGCGGTGGCGTGCGGAGACGGCGAGGTGCTGGCGGGGACCGGGCATCGCAGCCTCCCGGGGCAGTTAGGGCGGCCGCCTTCCCCCGCCTCCCTCATGTCGGGTTGGGCCGCGCCGGCCTCCCGCAGGGACCTGATTGACCTCGCTGAGCCACTCTCTGGCTTCCGCAAGGCCAGGGACACAGCCCCGTCTCTGCGTGTGTCAAGCGCCGGCGGTGAGAGCTCCCGGCCCGACTGGCGCGCGCGCCCAGCAGTGGCCATGGTCCCGCGGAAGGCCCTTCGCGGCGCTGGCAGCTCATCCTTCACCGAGTTGGGTCCGGCTTAGTCACAAGTGTTGCAACCCGGTTTCTGTTCTAAAAGGATTACCCTGCAAAGAAAAGAGAACACAAGATTTAAAAAGAACCCAAGTTGATGTTTGTGTTTGTTGCCATGGGACTAGGTTCAACTGTATACAGATGTAGTTGTTCTTTTTTTTTTTAATTAAAAAAACTTTCAAGCTGTGTGCTGCAATAGACAAAGATTACACCATGTTTGTATTGCAGTGTTGCTATGGAAGTGCATATGGTTTTATTTGGTGGAAAATTGCAGAGAAATCGAAGGAAGTCATATGTATGAATGACAAACAAACATGAAGCTTCAGAAAACAGGCCTCCAAACAAATATTGTAATTAAGAAGGTTCTTGACAGTACCTTAAAATCTGGACCAACAGGAGTCATGGGTGCCACTTCACCTGCATGGGCCCTACGCCAGGAGGCAGGGAAATGGAGCCCGAGAGTCAAGGGTTTAACCAGTCTGCCACTTGCTGCCCAGGTGACCTTGATTAGTTACTGGGCGATGACTGACCTTTGCTTTCCAATTTCTGAAACAGGGAGCTATTCCCCCTGTTGTGCACTGATATTGCTGAGAGGAAATAATATCATATGTCATGAGTCCCGTTCCTAGTAAGTGCTCAATAAAATGGTAGCCATTCTTATGGAGTGGTGACAGCAGTCCCAGTTATGCTCCAAGAGTGTAGTCTCATTCATCAAACTATCTTTTGGGCCTTAAGCCCCAGGTACTTTCGGGTGTTGGTTTTGTGGAGAGTTATCATCAAACTGGATGACTGTTGAAAAATAGACTTCAGATGTCAAAGGAATTGAAGAGGATGAGGTGCAGCAAGTTGGTGACACTCGCCAGGGGAGCACTGTGGCCTCTCAGCCCCTGGCTCTAATCCCCAGGAACAGCTCCAGCCCCTCTGAGAAGACAGAGGACCCATCTCCAATGTCTCCACACCTACTACCCACTCTGAACGAACACTTGAAGGGCTGGATACTTATTACAATTGTAACATTTTTAAACCTTCATATAAATCTTCGAGTAAATTCCCATAGATTGAACTCTTCCAGGGAAGTAGAACTCCACATACACTTTTTGTATGGCTTGCACTTTGAAAGATTCACAGACCGGTTGGAATGCCGTCTGCCCCAGCCTCTCCCCTGCTCCCCTCTCCAAGACACACAGTAGAGGTTGGCAAACCACACTGAGAATTTGTGCTACCTTTAGTCAGATTCCTGGATATTTCTGGGCCTCTGTTTTCTGATCTGGAAAATGAAGATGCTGGATTAGGTGATTTCTGAGATCCTTCTAGACCTATGTATGTCATTCATCTATTTGGATAGAATACAAGAGGTCTCTTTCAGCACTCTAGACTGTTGATGTTCTAACCTACATTAAGAAACAATGAGAAGTCTGTATCCTCTCTCAAACTGGCATTCTAGTTTTTCTTAGCCCCTTGAAGGGCCCTCAGAAATCTAAAATATACCCGTTCACTTATGGTTTTCATGGGCATGCCTTTCTTCCTTGCCCCAAACCGGGACTCCACATTGGCCAAATGGTACTTCACCCTGCCAGGGCTGACTAAATGGACTTTTGTCTTCGCATCTGCTTGTTCAACACCTTCATTATGACTCAAGTCACTTTTTAAAAACTAATAAAATTGTGAAAAGGGGGAGGGAACCTAACCAATTTTGTTTTTAAACTACAAACCATATAACTTTGTCACCATTCTGTGTATAATTCAATTGCAGTCTTTGTAATCTGGCAAAATTAAGGGATAAAAATTGAATTTCATTCAATTTACATAACAGAATGGCCAAGGTGTGTGTTTAGACAGGATGTGTGTGTATAAATCTCTTTTTATATGTGTTTCTTTTCTAGGACCCTAAACTTGAAAAAAATGTCTGCCATAAATGGTTAATGGTACCAGTCACCTCGTTAGTGTAATAGGTATTGCTTCTCACATTAAGGACATTAGCATATTTAGCTGGCTAATGATGTCTGTGCGTCTAATGATAGGATTACTAATGACTTTCAAAGCCCATCATTTTCCCCTTTCTTTCTGCCACCCAACTATTTTGATCTTAGGTTACACGTAGACTGAGGCGTGGGAATGAAAGTCAGCTCACCATGGCTCTGCTCCCAGCTGTGCCGTGAACCAGCTGTGTGACCTTAGACAATCCTCCTACCCTTTCTGGACCTCGGTTTCCTCATCTGGAGAGTGAACAACTCAGCCTTGGGCCATCCCATCCCTAAGATAACCTTCTGACTAATGGTCAAGGATTCTGCAATCCTCAAGCCTGGAGAGGTTGTCTGCTGCCAGCTACTGTTGACTCCTGGAACTTCTTTTCACATGAGACTAATTCTCAGACACCCCAGCTCTGAAATTCCTTGACCCTTGCACTTGATGCTGTTCTCCCAGGAATCAAGACTGAAGCTTTTGCTCAGACTGGGATTCAAATACCCCAGAGTCAGTAAGAACCTCCTTCCATTTCAAGACTAATTCAAGAATGATAACCCTTCCAAGGGCACACAGGTCATATTTCCTGTGTGTTTGCTCTGTCACCCGATGTTTGCTTAGCTTCTGTTCAATCATTGAGGATTAACATTCCTTTTTTTTTTTTTTTTCCCTCTTCAGATTCCAGCCAGTTGAGCTTGGAGGCCCCTATGAAAACCTTCCCAATCCATTCCTCGTCTCCATTCTCTTCTCCATAAATAGAGAAGAGGTCTTCTGGGGTTCATGCAACGAAACCTTCCAGGGCAAGGCTCATGTGGGGAGAGGGAATGCAATGTGCCAAAGCAAGAAGTGCAGTATTGTTCTGGCAAAACAGTCTGCCAAAGGGCAGAGTGCATCCTTTGCCTCCCCCTCTTCTGCTGGGCCCAGTGCAGGCCGCATGTGGTGCTTGAACCACAAGAATGCAGCCCTGTGTGCTGCCTCCCGAACCAGTCAGGGCAGTGGTGATTGGTTCCACACGACTGTGCAGATTGGTTCTGCTGCTTAACAGCTCGTATCTGGAAATAGATGCTCCTGTCATGGTCAGACTAGGGATGCGAGTGAGGTTGGGGGCTGGTTTGACAGTTTGGGAAACACAAGTTGGACAGTGTGTCCAACTTTGCCTTGTTTGTACCTTGTTCCTGCCCTGTGTGTTATGATTCCTTTCCCAAACTGGCACTTTGTCCTGAGTCTTAGGGCACAAGAGAGCAAACAGATGGAATACATTAGCTACATCTCTTTTCTTAGACCCTTTGCTGATATTAGTGAAAGCTGCTTTGCTCTTTATTTAGAAATAGTTTTGACTCTGCTTTAAAAGTACCATTTGCAAACCAGTGCTTTGTCATGATTCCTTGTGTTCAGGGAATTAGAGTTGAGTTCTTGACTGAGTGAATGACGCCTCAAGAAGCGTGTCTTGCCCCACTGGCGTGGCACAGTGGTTGAGCGTCAACCTATGAACTGGAGATCACAGTTCAATTCCTGGTCAGGGTACATGGCCAGGTTGCGGGCTCGATCCCCAGTGTGGGGAGTGCAGGAGGCAGCCGATCAATGATTTTCTCTCATCATTGATGTTTCTATCTCTCTCTTCCTCTTCCTCTCTGAAATCAATAAAAATATGTGTGTGGTGGTGTTGTTGTTTGTAAAGGAGCGTATCTTACTGAGCTGTGGCTACAAAGAAGCTGACCAGAAAGGAAGGCGGCCCTCTCCTCACTTCAACAGAACTTTCTACACAAATCTCCACAAAGGCTTTTCATCATTAGCTACAGGTGAATTTTGGCTCTCTGCCGACTAGCTAAGGCATTTACAAAGCTTTTTAGAGAAGCCCCAGAGCCGTGAGGGTGGGGAAGTCTCAGCGGCAGCAACAAGGGACTTGACTGCTTCAAAGGTACTGTTAAGCATCAGCTGAAATTCGGTGCCATGGATGAATCTCACCAGCGTAATGGTGAATGAAATTAGCCAGATGTTCGAGTATGAACAGTATGATTTTTTTTATAAAACTACATAAACAGGCCAAGCTAATCTAGTGTGCTAAGAAGTCAGGAGTGTGTTTACCTTTGGTGAGGGGGTGGGGTGGGAAGGAGCACAGGGGAGCCTTTTGGGGAACCGGTAATGCTCCGTTTCTTGATCAGGGTTTTGGTTAAACGGGTGTGTGTTCAGTCTGTGAAAGTGTGCATTTATGTTATATGCACTTGTCTTTATTGTATTATATTTCAATAAAAAATAACTTACTGAGAGGCAGTTCAATGCACAGTGACATGGAGCATTATCCAAGGAGTATACAATAGTTAAGTGGGAGATGCAGAAATGAGACAGTACATAGAGTATGCTGTTATTTGTATTAAAATAATGCATAGGCATATGAGTGTATACGCAGAGAACATCTTTGGAAGAATACTGGGAAGAGGGTTTGCCTCTGGGGTGCCTGGAGACCGAGATAGGAGAACTTGCTCTTTATGTCTTTTTGTGCCTTTTGAATGATGTATCATGCGATTGAATATTTTATTCAATAAAATTATTCATTAAAATGTTAATTAAAGAAGACAATATGCTCAGGGAAATAAGCCACCGAAGGACAAGTAGTGTATGATTCCACTTACGTTTAGGTACCTAGAGTAGTCAGCTCATAGAGACAGAAAGCAGAATGGTAGTTGCCAGCGGCTCAAAGGGGGAAGGGATGGGGTTTTTTGCCTAATGGGTGCAGAGTTTCAATTTGGGAAGACAAAGTTCTGGAGATGGTCGGTGGTGGTGGTTGCATGACAATGTGAATGTACTTAATGCCACTAAACTGTAGACTTAAAAATGGTTAAAATAGTAAACTTTATGAATTTTATATTATCTATATTTTGCCACAAGTAAAAAAATTTAAATATATTAATTGAAGCTAAACACTCATTTTTAGATGAGGTAAGTTTACCTGTGCAGGCTCCGTCATTTGCAAGCTGTGTGACCTTAGGTGGCTACTTAACTTCCCTGTGTCTCCGTTTCTTTGCTTCCTCATCTGTAAAGTGGGACAGTACTAATTGAATGAAAGAATACATGTAAAAGGCTTCGAAGAGTCCTTGAAACGTAAGTGCTTAAGAAATGTTCATTTTTGTCATTTTCACATGTTGTGATTTAGAAAAGCAAATTGTAGAACTCCATGTGTGATATCATCCCATTTATATTTTGTGGAAAGAGTGTGTGTGTGTGTGTGTGTGTGTGTGTGTGTGTGTATCTCATGCACTCACCCATGTATCCATCCTATGTTTATCAAATAGCTCTCTGTGCTGGACATTGTGCTAAGGGCTGGGGGGACAGTGGTGAGCATGGAGTGTGGGGTAGAGAATGGTGGTAACGATGGGATCCCTCTTTAAATGGAGAGGTCACAGAGGAGATGGCAATTCTGAGCAGACAGTAGCGGGACACTGAAGGCTCCAGCCACACAAAGACAAAAAGGGGTTTCCTGACACAGGAAGTAGAAGGCTGAGAGAGCCTAAGTGTGAAGGCCTCTCATGGGTGAGTAAGGAGGAGAGTAGTGCAAGAAGAGGTTGGAATGTACACGGAAAAATCTAGAAAGATGGGGAAGAAACTTTAAGCGTAGGTTCTGCTGGGGAGTGGGACTCAGGGAGGTGTGGGGAAGAGGGTGTGGAGTGGAGAAAAGGAATTTTACTTTTCACCTCATTCCCTTCTCCACGGTTTAGATTATTTGCCATAAGCATGTATTTTGTTATTGGGGGAGGGGGAAGCTAGTTAATAAAAAATTGAGGAATTTTAATGATTAATAGTAAGGAATCTAATAACTGTTCCTTCTTTTAAGAATCACCTCGTCTCAACTCTCCAGTTCCTCTTCATGAAGCAAGAAAGTGGTGAAATTTATATCTGTTCATTGGTCTGAAAATAGGACAGACATTGCCTTCCCCTCCTATCTATTCAATCATCTTTCTCTTCGAGCCAGTAATACTTGTTTTCAATTCCCTTCGGTGAAACCCTGAAATCATCTCTTCCACTAGGACTATTTTTACTTTTTTTAAAAAAGGCCTTTCAAATTCATGCAGGATTCTTACTCTGTGGTCACTGTAATGACAGATGCACCCAGTGGCAGGTGCTGTCCCCTTCCAATTAGGGTAGGGAGGAGAGAGGGACGGGATGGGGCCTGGGGGGCTGAGGGAGAAGGAGGAAAGAAAGTAACTTGCTGGTAAAATGAATCCCAGAAGCTCCATGGGGCTGTGTGCTTCCCCCCTGTCTCCACGAGTGTGCCGAGTGCCTTGTCTAAGGTGGGCAGGGGAGTGAGAATTCCCTGCAGAATGTTCTGAAAGGCAGAGAGAGGTTCGCCCTGTCCACGTAGAATCCCAGCGGTGGTAAGACCGCTTAGACCCAAACCTTGGCATCAAGACAGCTGTGGTGTGTTCTAGGACAGATCTGAAAGCCAGCTCCGAGGCCATGTGGATGGGCGTTTTGAACTGGAAGTTTCCTGGCAGGTTCAATCCTCTAAAGCATCTGGGGTCAGAAAGGAGGAAGACAGGGCCTCTGATCTGTTCATTTCATTGCTCACTCAGCAGCTGGAGAAACGAGGTGAATGACACGAATGTGGAACCTTGCAGCGGGCCATTTGTATGCCCAGCCCACGTTCCAGATGTCTCCCTGTGTTTATTCTCTGGATATTTTTTTAATATATTTTATTGATTTTTTACAGAGAGGAGGGGAGAGAGATAGTCAGAAACATCAATCAGCTGCCTCCTGCACACCCCCCACTGGGGATGTGCCCACAACCAAGGTACATGCCCTTGACCGGAATCGAACCTGGGACCCTTCAGTTCGCAGGCCGACGCTCTATCCACTGAGCCAAACCGGTCAGGGCAATTCTCTGGATATTTTGATGCCTTTTTCCAACCTGGAAGAAGTACTTTAGTGGCAACTTTATCTTTGGCATCTGGTCCTAAGACACGTGGGTGTCTTCTCTTCCAAGCCTCGGCACTGCCCTTCTCACGGTGTGTACGGTGTGTGTGCCCTGCCCAAGGCCCTCCTGTCCAGACAGCTCCGTACACTGCAGGGGACACTTTCTTTCAGGTTCAACCCACACGGCGCTATTCCCAGAAGACTTCTTCTCCCCTATCACTTTGTGTTTAGAAAAGTCACTCTCTGCCAACTGTGGGTTATAATATTGATAATAAACGAGTATTTATTGGATGCTTATTACGTGTCAGTCCGTATTCTAGGTACTTTACGGGGATTCATTCCCTTCATCCACATCACGACTCTCTGATGTAGGTGTGGCTGTTGTCCCTGCTTACAGATAGATGAGAGAACTGAGGCACAGGGGTCTCTGCTGTCTGAGCAAGCCAGCCATGCTCTGTGCACTCAGACCCCTGCCGAAGGCGCCAGCGGCTCTCGGTGAATAATCTCTCCTTGTTCTCCTTAACTCCTCATCTACTTTCACATCCTGAGCAAAAAAAAATGTGTCCCCGGATTCCTCCTGCCAGCTCCATCTGTGAAGCATGTGGGCCGATGTTTGAATAAGAATGACTAAAGAGGAAAGCGGCTTTATGAACTTCAGACTGTGAACTCAAGGAAGAGAGTGAGTCAGGCCTCCACATTCCTGAAATACCTTCAGGAGGCTCGGTGACCTCAGACAATGAGGCAGAGCGCTCTGGCGTCCTTGGGAGGCCCCCCACAAGGAAGAAGGTGAGGGCAGGCGCTCCTCACCGGTTTCTGTGTGTGCTGTGTGGGGGTGAAGGAGACCTCTCGCCAGAATGGCCCACGGTTGCCCACAGTGCCTCCTCGCTTTGCTCAGGCTGTTCCTTCTGCCGGCAATGCCTTTCCCGAAGCCTTTGTCAACTCGTCCTCCAAGGCTCAGCGGACACACCGTCTCCTCTGACTGCTTCAGGTCTGGCTCCGCAGGACTTGCACATGCTGCTCTCACTCCCAAACTCCTGGCCCTGAGAGAAAAGTGCTTTCCACATGTTCTGCCCAGTACACCACTAGGTACACCTTCTGAGGCTGGTGACAGCTCCGAGGTTGAGGAGAAAGTCCTGTCCTGGGAGGTGGGAGATGTGGGTTCTCGCGCCACGCAACCTCCCACACCTCACATTCCTTGTGAATGAAAATGATTTGTTTCTGTCTGCCTCTCCCACAGATGGTGACCTTCGAAGTACAGGGACTTTCAACCCTGAACACCATTCTCAGCGAGATTAATTAACATGTTTATTAAATAAGTTTAAAGAATCATGGGCAAATCTTTCTCCCTGGCTTTTATCTCTATCCCGCCCTTTCATCACCAAGTGTAACGCTCTAGTTGCGTATGGTGTACAACCACTCACAAAGGGCCAGTACCCATCCACTAAGTTTTGACTTCTCGTGTGTGATTTATCGTGTATGCGTTGCAAGGCCAGAGGAAGCTGAGGCTGCCTGAGCCTGAGTTCCGGCACCACAGGTGAGTCATGGAGAACTCATGGTGTTGCTTCAGGAATCCTTCCCAGACTCTTGCACAGGGAAGGAGTAAAAGGTTGTTGTACTTGGGCCCATTTTGTGGATGGAAACACTGAGAGAGTAGAATCACAGGCAAGAGAATTCTCTAAGAGCTGCATACTTTCCAAAAGGAACAGTAAGTGAAGGATGGAATGAGGACACAGAACGAACTAAGCTGTGAGTTATTGTTCTAAAGCCCAGGATGTAGATACTCCAGTCCCCTGACTTCGTGGGGAAAGTGCCTTCAATTATCCGCCCAACACACTAATTAAAGCTACTGAGATTGGCACCAGCACCAATACTGAGCAAAGCCCTGCCCTAGAGTCGGAAGGTATGGGTTCTTGTCCCATCGCTGGCAGTAATGAAGTTGGTGGCCTTGGCCATGTCAAGTAACCTTTCATGTCTCCTCATCTGTGACCTGAAGAAGTTGGACTGGTGAAAAGGTGAGGTGAGGTTCAATACTCCCGCCCACTTCTGCTCACCTACACAAATGTGTCTCCAGTGACCAATCTGGCAGTAGGCTAAGCCTCTACTTTTACATGTGACAGGGTTGTCACCCAGTAGTTCCACCCTCCAAGAGAGAAAGCTGGGAGGGTGGGTTAATGCAGGTCCTTGTGGCACATATTCAATAGGCAAATGGGATTTTAGTACCTAATGAGTTTAAAATCTGTTTGCAGGTGAAACAGGAGAGGCCCTCTTCCCCATCTCAACCTTGCCTCCATTCTTGCCCACTGGCCCTGGCCCCACCCACCCTGCTCAGTGGTGGCCTTTCCCTCGTTCTGGATGACCAGGGGACGCTGCCTGAGGAAGCCCAGCTCTGCCATCCTACGCGGAGCTGCCCTGGTTCACCTTGCTGCACCTGCCAGATGCTGTCTGCAGCTCCCGGGTAGTTAATGATCTCCCCCTAGGCAGAAGAGCCCTTTAATAATTTACCAGAGTAGATAAAGAAAAAAGCATAGTTCTCTACTTGGAGGCCAATTAGGCTGGCAATTCAGACAGTATGGATGGAGTTAAGATGGACTTCAAGTTCAAACCAAGCTGTTTTGTGTACGAACCCTGCCTTATAGCTGTGTGTATAAAGCCTTATCAGAGCCTCCATTCAGATATTTAAACATCCCAGCCCTACTGTATGATCAGCACTTTCGGGCTCCTTCACGACTCAGGGGACTTAGCTGTATTAAACAAAGAAAACCAAAATACCCTAGGACAAAATGAGATTTAATCACTTAAGGAACTCTAGAGAAAGAAAAGTTATTTTGCTTTTTCTGACTTCTTGGGTTCTTTATTAGAGTCTGAAAAAC
Organism: Myotis daubentonii; assembly: GCF_963259705.1. Lineage (NCBI taxonomy): Eukaryota > Metazoa > Chordata > Mammalia > Chiroptera > Vespertilionidae > Myotis > Myotis daubentonii. Next base: position 155,818,807 of record NC_081842.1, read on the forward strand.
ATTTTTTTGCAGGAAATTGTATATTTCTTTGAGTCAAAAGTTCAGACTCCGAGAGACGTGTGGTGCAGCGACTTTTTAAAAAAAATGCTTTGGGGTTAGAGACCTAGGTTGAAATCTTGTGTTCAACTAATTGGGTTCTCTGAATCTCACTTTTCTCATCTTTAAAATGGGCACAATAGTTCTGTCCTTGGGATTTTTTTTTTTTTGATAGTCATAAATATGTAAGGAACAACCTGGCACACCATAGACAATAAATGATGCATCCTCTTCAGCATCATCAGGCTTGCTCATGTCTAGAAAAATTAGAATTTTATACAGACTTGAGGGAAAAAGTCCTCGCTCTCAAAAGTATAACCATGGAATTTAATAAGGATAAACATGGTAGGCCTTGTAACATTGGTGGCTCCCAATGAACTACACCTCCCACATTGACTCGGGGTTTGATCATGTAACTTGCTTTGACCCAGGAGATATTGGAGTGAAGCACTCAGGTTTACTAGGTGCTTGGCGCTGGGGATTGTCCTCTTGGCGCACTCTCTCCTAAAAGCCAGCTTTTCGTCCGTAAGAAAAAAGCTCAGGTCAGACCACTGAATGGCAGGGAGCCCCAAGAAGCCACCAGGATGAGGCCATCTTGGACATTCCAGCCCCAGCCAAGCTCCTAGCTGAGTCTACCAACAAAACTGAGACAAATAAGAAATCCTTGTTGCTTTAAGCCACCAAATGCTGGAAGCGTGTGTTTGTTGCACAAATGCCACATCCTAAATTTACATTAAGGAAAGCAAACAGTACAAGTAGAAGTGACAGATTATCCTTATAGAAGTTCATATGAAATAGACCATCAGATTTCAGTTAATTATAAGTATCAACATACCGCTAAGGAACTAAATGCAAGCTTAGCCTGCTTTTATTAAACAGATGAATTGGTTGATTGGCCATACAGTTACTAATTGCCTGCTGGTTACAGGCTTTGTGCTGGGGGTGCCGGGGGCTGGGGCTACCAAGAAATTTAAGACCCAATTCTCCTGGACTCTGTAGCCCCTTAGATTCTGAAATGTAAGTTCGTACATATGTTGAGGTCTGACAGTTCAGTGGGGAAGGTGGATAGGTGACAAAAGTCCACTTAGGTTCCTTAAGAATGCTGATCGACTTGCTGGATTTGGCACTCAGGGAACATCTAGAAAACTCTGTTAACCCACCAATATCCTTTTTTTTTTTTTTTTTTTTGAGTGACATTAACAAACTCAAGTGTATCTGGAAGCAAGCAGCAGGGAAAGGAAGGCCTGGAGACCAGATCCTGTGAGGAATAATTGTACCCACTATATACCCTGGGGGCGGGGGTGGGGTCCGGGTGGAAGAGGGGGAGAAGGCAGCGAGTGCAGATGGGGATGGAGCACAAAAATTTGAGAACTTAAATATGAGAGGACTGAATTCATTCTGAGTGCCAGAAAGAGAATCATCAAGTTACTGAAAGTTTTAGGGAGGTGGCTTTCAAGTTAATATTCAGAAGAATGGCTAACATTTCTGGAGCATGAACTTCAGAAAGAGGCAGAGTGGGGAGCATGCCTGTCCGTGAGAAAGGCCTGGATTGCCCCTTGCCAAGGAGATGGGGAAGGGGTCCTGGCAGTAGGTGGAGCCAGGAACCCCTAAGCCTCTCCCACGATTCATCCCCAGAGCTCTGTCATTCTCATCCTGCCAGGATAATATTACGAAGTAAAACGGATGATACTCGCCTGCCAATAGTGAGTAAAGGCATTGATGACAGGAGACTGAGCCCAGAGATTAGGAAGATGAGAATCCAAGCTTCAGAGACACATAGCTGTTGCCTCTGAGGCCTCTCACCACCTTGCAGGGGTCATAAGAACATGTGCTTCCCAGGGATTAGTTAGCACGCTCTGGGAGCAGAGTCGGAGGAGCAGGCCAGGCTAATAGGAGCCTGCAGATTTCACAAGCGTGTGACAGTTTAGGAAGGTTGAGGGAAGGGGACAAAGCAAGGATAAGGACGTCACCTGGCATTTCTGATTGGGTATTACAGCCCTATTCCAGAATCATCATCACGGAACCTGCTTCTCTCACCCTTTAGCTGGCAAAACTATAGGGGAGAAGGTCTTTTCAGGGGTGTGGGCCCCACTTTTTGTTAGTGGGTCTGCAGCACCAATAGCACCAGGTTCATAGGTCTGTAGGAAACAGGAGACCTGGGAGGTCAAGTTTAGGATTCCCTGGAGACAATGCAATTGTGTGCCCAGTCAAAGGGTGTCCTTCACCTTACTGTTGGGGCTCTGGGTGGGAATAAAGAGAGAAACTGCAGATTGCCCCTTACCCACAATTCCTGAGGCTCCTATGCTTTTGCACCCCTGTGCCTTTGCACATGCTGTTTCTCTGGCCCCACTTCTACCCAGATCCAACTTCCAGATTCTACCCCATGTAAAACCTTCCCCAGTCTCTCAGGCAGAGGCAGCCTCAGACCTGCATTGCCTCATTCAGCACAGCTTACTGTGGCTAGACTATGAGGCTGGAGGCTGAGTCTTGTTTACCTCTCTATCCCCCAAAAGAGGTGGCCCAGAACCTGGGAGGTCCCTTATGCTCAAGGGCACATAGTCAAACATATGAGTGCCCTCCCTCTCCCTTCACACACGTGCGGCGTGCTCACCTATGCTCCGCTTCGTGCAGGGTACATACCTGCACTATCGCTGTGGCCCATCTCTCTGAATGGAATGCAACCCTTGTCAGAAATAACTTCATCCTAAAGTAAACCAAACAAAGGAAAGTGTGATTTCCATTTTCTCCTTCCAGGGCAGGGAAGCCCTGGCACCTGGGGGCGGGGGGTTTAGTCTAACTGGGGCCTGAGCAGACCAGAAACCCTCAAGGGAGGGAGGCCAGTCGTGGCACAAACCCTTCAGGCCACTGACCCAGCACAAAGACTGCACTGTGGGGAAACTCGATCTAAGGGTGTGCCTTGCTCTACGGGAACGAGATACACAAAAAATCCAAAGTCATAAAATAGATAAATCTGGGGTGGTTATTGACTTTACAAGAGAGCTCGCCAGCAGGTTCCTCTAAATAGCCAGCTCCCACAGTCCACTTAAACTGCGATTTTATTTTCAGGAGTTTGATATTACACACCGGTTTTCAGGAGAAACATAAATAGGTCCCCGAGGAGCCTGGCGTCTCAGTGTGTCTGGCCCGCAGCTCGCTGACCAGCCCTTAAGGTGAGCGGGCCTCGAGCTGCTGTGCTGGAGGCGCTGGGGGTTGGTTAGGAGCTCCCTCCACGTCTGTTCGCTGCATCTGGCTTTTCCAATGTTAGCTGGGGCAGGAAAACCCAGGCCCCATCTGCTCTGCTTGAGCGGGTTATTGATTTCTCAGCGCACTTTCCTCTAAGGCAGTGGTTCTCAGCCTTCCTAATGCCGCGACCCTTTAATACAGCTCCTCATGTTGCGGTGACCCCCAACCACAAAATTATTTTCATTGCTACTTCATAACTGTAATTTTGCTACTGTTATGAATCGTAATGTAAATATCTGATATGCAAGATGTATTTAGGCGACCCCTGTGAAAGAGTCATTCGACCCCCAAAGGGGTCTCGACCCACAGGTTGAGAACCGCTGCTAAGGGGACCGTAGGATTTGTAGCAACGACTCAGCATGCATTCATTCACTCAAGTGTGCTTACTCGGTACTTCCTCTGTGCATGAACCGCACGAAGCACAGCAAAGTAGAGAAGGCTGTCAGGTGTGCTCCTGTCCTCTAGGAACTCACAGTCTGGTTAGAGAGACAAGCCCCTCGATGTCACTGATTAGAGAAGGTACATTTTTTTACCCTTTAAAAGCTCTGAAATCAGAATGCCTCTTACCGCAGATGGTATGACCTGGTGTGATTGGCTGGGTTTTTCTTAGTGGTAAGTACAATGATGGTGTATCTTACAACTGGCAGTGTCTTAGATGAAACACAGTATATCAAAGTGCTAAGTAATGATGTGATGCTTCAGGACTCGAAGTGCAATTCGATGACTGAAGGATACAATTGGGCCCCTGTGGGAATACTCCTCATGGGTTTCTCTTTGCAGAGAATATGGGTGATAGGTTTGAAATAATGTCCCTTTTCCGCAGTTCTCTAGGGATGCCGGGCTGGAATCCTCACCCTTCCTCCGTTCCGGGAGTGGGAAATGGTAGTGGCCCAGCCCCGATTCCCATCCATGCAGATCCTGAGAAAACCAGAGGAGCAAGGTCGCAGCAGCTGGTCTGCGTGGCAGCCCTTCCCGAGTGAGGAAGTGCTGTTGGTTCTCTGACTCCCCGGTGGAAAGTCCTTGGTCATCTGTACCTTCCAGGAGCCAGGCCTGTGCTGACATGAAACAAACAGGAATATAAATGTGTGTGTGTGTGTGTGTGTGTGTGTGTGTGTGTGTGTGTGTGATAGTAGTAGTAGTAGCAGAAAGACATAAATATATGTACAGATGTGTGTCAAATGAATGAGTTTCTGTTATTGAGGCCATCCATGTGATTGCTAATCTTGACTTCTTGGCCAAAGTTCAGAACAATTTCTTATAATCTATCCAATGTTATAGGGGATTTCTTGTCTTTCTTTTTTGGCTTTACCATCCCTCACCCCCAAAAGCAGTGGTTCCGGTGGCTGGCGCTGAACTGTTGCCATGTTCTCTTCTCTTTCTTTAAATGGCTGTGTTCCCACAGCAGGCCGAGAGACCTGGTCTCTAACGTGTGAAAGCACAACGAGAATGTGCAGCTTCCAGGCAGATGACAGTGAGAGTGACCGTGGCGGTTAATTAAGTTCTCAGGAGCCTACGTGGACTTGGAATGGTTAAGAACAGGTGCATTGACATAATAACATCATCCAAATCCTCCAGCTCAGTTATTTATTGACGTAGCACATAAAGACGGAATTACTTTCTAATTCGTGGCCATACAGAATGCAAACACACTCAGCTGTTTAGTTACACCTTTTCTTGACATTCACTCTGATTGTGAGTGCAATTATGATCGTTCTTTTGTGTCTGGAGGAATGGATGCGGTTTAAGGCACCAGCATGGAGCTGCCCCTGTGGCTGTTGTTTACATGTCACATTGCTGCAGGCTTTACCATCCTGGTCAAGAGAGCTGCATGCAGTTGGTGGTGAGCGTGAGCCTTATTCTAGAAGGCACTGGAAACCACGAAGGGGCTGGCCTCCTTGGAGAATCTGACTTGAGGCACAAACACAGGAGTGCCGGGTGGCAGTGACCAGGACACCCAGGCCACTTCTCTCTGGCTCTTTGCCGTTACTGCTGAGTCCAAGTAGTTCTTGGGGCTGTTTCAGGGGACTCCAGTGAGTCACCTGGGCTGGGTCCTGTCAGCCTGAGGTCAGCCTGTCATATTGAGGCCATCGTGTGGGAGAAGCAGACCGTGTTGTCTCCTGGTGGGATGGTGCAGTGGCTGCACTCCCAGCTCATGTCTGCTGGTGCCCAGGCTGATTCACTCGGCAGGCTAGCGGCTCTTATCGCTGTGACGATGGGGGATTTCCAATGGTAACTCCCATGGAAGGGACAAACCTTCCTCATCACCAGGGCTTGTCTCCTACAGGTCCCTGCTGAGGGCTGCTTTCCCTCTTATCGACCATAAAAACCAAGATGCAAAAAGACTGTTACTACTTAGGTCTTGTCTGAGCCTCTAATTATGCTGACTTTGATAGTATTCCCATGCCTCAACTACTTCAGTGTTTTCCAATTTTGGAGGTAATTCCAAATAGCAAACTCCTATTCATCCTTCAAGACCCAGTTCAGGTGTTTTGTCCTCTGTGAAGCTGACTACCCTCCATGCTCTCATGTTCCTTGGTTCTCTGACTGAAGTTCTTGTACATACCGGTATTACTGCCTCTGCCGGATGTGGCATCCTTGAGGCCAGGGACCATGTCTCATTATTTCCTTGTTTGTCGCCCATGTCTGGCTGGCCTGTGGACTGTCAAGGGCTATATACTTAGTAAATGTAAGGTAAATAATTAAAAATATTCTATTCCTGCCAAATATTTGTTTGCTGTTCCACTCATTCACATCTAAAAGTACTTCTCCTTTGGAAGTGGTTATCGCAATGTTATTTATAAATGCCCAGGGCCTCAAAGAGGGTCAAGTGTAAAACCACCAGTTAGGATGATTTTAGCTCTCAGTAACAGCTGACTTAACAAAAATAGTTTAAAGGGTAGGCGGTGCATTTTCACACCAAGCAGGAGGTCTGGGTGTCAGGTAGGCCAGGGTGGGGTGATACGCAGCTCAGTGGTCTCTTCAGGGACCAGGGCCTTCCCACCTTCCTGGCCTGCCGTCTTCCATGTGCTAGTGATGCCTGGCTCCTGGGCTCAGGAGGCAGTTCCTTCCTTAGTCTCTTATTGTCAAGGAAACCCTTTCCGAGAAGCTCCCGCTTCCCCCAGAAGATTTATCCTTCGCTGTTCTTGATCGGGATGAAGTCACAACCTTAATCCTGATAAGGAAATGAGCCCCGTTGTGGTGGCTGAAGCCAGTCCTGGTGCAGTCCCTGGAGTTAGGGTGGAGATGGGGATTTTCTTTCCTGAACACATGGGAGGGTTAACAGCTGACAAAACTGGGCTCTGCTGGCAGGGAGTCAAGGAAATGAGGGGATGGCTCTTGGATGGGCATCCAATAGTGTCTGCCACGCCAAGTATTTAAATAAATTATGGCATATCAATAACAGAATGGAAGTCTATAAAAACATTAGAGTGACTGAGGGGGAGTTACATGTATCAACATTTATTGACTTTCAAAAGTATTTTTTTTTTTTTACTCAAAAATTTGTAAGTAAATGTAAAACTCTATGTATAGTCTAATCGTTTTTGTTTATAATAATAGTAATAACAACAATAATAACAAATGCCAGGTTAAGCACAACCCCAAACCTATAAGAATAATATGCATTATGCACTTAAGAGTGACTGTGTGTATGTACTCACATGTGCGCGAAGAGGAGGGTTTACTAGGGACCTTCATTTTTTACATTCCATATTTCTCATATTATTGAATTTGTGTAAGTATGCTTTCCTTTTGTTAAGACAAAACACAAAAATTAGAGAGAACACTTTAAATGGCCCAGTATCATTTTAAATGCAAGATGTCAATTAAAGACCTGGACTCCTTTCTAAGAACACACTAGTTTGGAATATAGGAAGGACCTCCCTGAAAGTTTTGCTTATGAGCCCAGAATTTAAATCCCTATTTTTTTAAGGAAAGTTTATTGATTTTTTTAGAGAAAAAGGAAGAGAGAGAGAGAGAGAGAGAGAGACATTGATGTGAGTGGGCAACATGGATCGGCTGCCTCCCGCACGCCCCTCCTGGTGCCCTGGATGATGCCCGACCATCTGAGCCACACCTGCCAGGGCAAGAAGATCCTAATTTTGACCATTGTCTGTTTGCTGGAGGACATCATCCTGGCTCTGGGATGCTGATTCTCCTGTAGGAAATCCATTGCTGGAAATCTTCCCAGGAGCCACATTGACACCAAGAACCAGTCAGACCTCCCTGAAACTCCAGTGCTTTCCTTTGGCCCACAGCCTCTGTCAGGGATAAGCTCGGAGAATAACTCCTTCTGAGGCCCACCTTCTGCGCTGCCCCTATAATTACTTAGGCAAGTCCTCAATCTCTCTGGAGTTCACTGAACGCCTCTGAAAAATGAGTACGATTTATGACAGCACTTGAAGGAAGGATTTTTGAGTCATTTAAGAAAAAATTCTAGAGCAAACCCTTGGCTATCTGTAGCAATTCCCCCTGGAAAAGTTCTTTGGTTGCTATAAAAATAGATGGTTAAATTCAGCACAGGTTCAGGATGCAGTATATATCTTTGATCAACTTGTCTAGGGTCTGTTGGAAAATGTGACGTGGTATTATAAATGGAATAGGTATACCTCACCAAAATACACAGACTAGACTCATAGAAGGAAGCTGGGCATGCTTACAGTTCCAGGACAATTGGAAACTAATGAAGTGGTCTCTATTCTTTCATGGTTTTATAACGTGGCGTTTTCATGCTTAAAATTATTTTTCTAAGCACAGTTGTAGTAAAAATGGTGCTCTAGGCAGTGCCTTTTTGTTGGGGAGAACAGGAGACTTGGTTGGAAAGTTGTAAGGAGGACAGTCTGAGAAAAGGGAAGTGTGTGGAAGGCCGCCTGCCCTGTTTATCAGAATTCTGACTTAGGGGAGACTTAGGGGAGTGTCGAAGGCAGCACCCCTAATTATTCCTTGACCTTTCCAAACAAGTCTGTGCATGTGCAGACCCTGGGGTGTTTATTGTAGTCCTTATGCTTAATCCCTGAGTGCCCTTGCCTAGAGGACAATGTAAACACAAGATTACTCACCCTACTAATTGTATCTAAAGAAAAATTCTAATAAAAGCCTAAGGAGGCAGGCAATCAAGGCTGCCTGGCTCCTTCAGCCAGGCCGTCCCTTAGCCTCTCTTTCACAGTAAACTGTTGTCGGAGTAATCTTTTCATCCATCGCTCAGGGGCTGCTGGTAACCCCAGCACCTTTTAAGGGAGAGCCTGGATTTTTAAAGATCACCTCTTCCTGCCTTTCCATTCTCCCAACCACATGCACGCGCGCGCGCACACATACACACACACACACACACACACGCACATGCACACATCTCTCCTCTACTGGTCTATGCTGGGGAGCTGCAGGGCACCCACCCTAAGGGAAGAAGCTGCAGCTCTGCCCCACCACAGAGCAGCTGCCATGGAGAAACCATGTCTCACTGCTGCCAGAGCTATGAAATTTTCAAAAGAATCCACAAGCCGAAACTGGTTTGGCTCAGTGGATAGAGCGTTGGCCTGCGGACTGAAAGGTCCCAGGTTCGATTCCGGTCAAGGGCATGGACCTGGGTTGCGGGCACATCCCCAGTGGGGGATGTGCAGGAGACAGCTGATTGATGTTTCTCTCTCATCGATGTTTCTGACTATCTCTCTCCCTTCCTCTCTGTAAAAAAATCAATACAATATATTATAAAAAAAAAAGAATCCACAAAATTGGACTTTTTTAATCTTTCAGTTTTTAAATATTGGTCACAAGTTCCAGTTTTTATAAACCCTGTGCAGGCTGAACAAAACATGTCTGTGTATTGATCGGATCCACCTGAGCCACCAGCTTGGGACCTCTGCCCTGGGACGATGCAGAACAGCCTTACTTTCTCTTCTTCATGAAGATCTGAAGCTGGTGGAAGATAGCTGTCAGACTCCTTTTGAGCTTTTCTTAGTTGGTACTCACTCATTGACAAGACCCTTCAAGGAGTTTAAAATCTGGTGGAAACAGTTAAACAGCTAGTCCTAGTGTAGTGGTGTCGTTGCCACAGTGAGGATTTGCATGAAGGGCCAGAGGAAGGGACACTATTGACCTGTCTTGGAGTGTGTGCAAGCAATGGACTGTGCCCTGCCATATCGCTGTGGCTTTGGCAAAGGTCTTTCTCTAGAGCTTTTATAAGGATGTCCCTCTACTCCCCAGCCATGCAGCCATCCCTACTGGATCCCACTGGATCCCACTGGTTTTGTATGGAGCTTGGGGTCAGTGTTCAGGAGCCTTCTTGAGGTGCCCCATAAATCTGCTCCATGCAAAATAAATACTGGAGTCCTTCCCCATATACACACAAGCACAATAACAGATCTGGGGGAATCTTAGTTTTAACTAGCAAGGCTTTTGTTTTTCTCTGACTCTGCTCAAATCCATTCTATTTTAGAGTGGACATAGGTTTCTTGCCCACAAAAGGTCTACCACACAGATACTCTGATGGTTAATTTTATGTGTCAACTTGGCTAAGCTATGGCACCATTTGTTTGTTAAAAAAAATAGTCTAGATTTGCTGTGATGATATTTTAAAGATGTGATTGACATTTAAGCCAGTAGACTTTGAGTAAAGCAGGTTACCGTCCATATTATGGGTGGGCCTCATCCAATCAGTTGAAGACCTTAAGGGGGAAAAACGAGATTTCCTAAAGTAGAAGGAATCTGGCCTCAAGACTGCACCATAGAACCCTGCCTAAGTTTCCAGCCACAAAGCCTAACCTGCAAATTTAACTCTTCCCTGAATTTCCAGCCTGTTGGCTTGCCCTAAGGGTTTTGGACTTGCCCATCCTCACAATCACATGAGCTAATTCCTCAAAATAAATCTCTCTTTCTCTTCTCTATAATCTCCTGCTGGTTCTATTTCCCTAGAGAACCCTAATACAGGTGCCCTTTCCATGATACTTCTGAACCCAAAGCAAAAATACCAACTCTTTTAAAATACGAATGGCCTCTAAGTCTCTAAACCCAGGTGGTGCAGGTATCTTTGGTTTCTCTTTATGGCTGAGATGAGGAAGGTATCATTGATTGTAGAAAATTTCAACTTCAGCACCACGGCTTTTGAATAGTTTCCAACCTGTTTATCTTTCCAAACAACTGAGATAACTCCCACAGGAAGACCTTTTAGATCCCAGCCTCAGGCAGTTAGATAAGCCTCTTCTGTGCCTTATTATACTTATTACAGCATATTTGGGCTATGTGGTACCAACCACTGTTTCTCCCTTATACAGTAACAGGAGCTCTGGGGTTTTTGTGGGTTTTTGTGTGTGTGTGTGTGTGTGTGTGTGTGTGTGTGTGTTTTGTAAAGAGAGTAGAAGGAAGTGTGAGAAACAGAGAGAAACATCAATGTGTGGGAGAGATATCAATTGGTTGCCTCCTGCACATGCCATGACCAGGGCAGGGGATTGAGCCTGCAACTGAGGTATGTGCCCTTGACCGGAATAGAACCCGAGACCCTTCAGTACATGGGCCGACAATGCTCTAACCACTGAGGAAAACAGGCTAGGGCAGGATCTCTGTTTTTGTGCTCAGTACATGACAACCCAGGATAAAAACTACATTTCCTAGCCTCCTTTGCAGCAAGGTGAGGCCATGTGCCATGAGGTGAACCAGGGAAAGGGGACCATGCATGATGAACATTAAGATAACAGGTTTGGTCCATGAATCCTTGGGGCATCACAACAGCCCAGCACTGCCTGCCTGAATTTTCACATGAGAGAGAAACAAAATTCTGTGTAACTTAAGCATTGCTATTTGAGTTATCCATTACTTACAGCTAAACCTAACCTTAGCTAACTTTGCTTACATGTACGTCTCCCCCACCACCACAAAGTAAAGGAACTATGCTTTATCAACTACTGCATAGCACCGTGCATGAAATATAATGGTGCCCACAAGTGTTTAGTGAGTAGATGTATGAATGAGAGAATGAATGAAAAGCTAAAAAACTAGAGGAAAGCCCCAGGGGGAATAGAAAGAAGACATTGTGCCAGTGAGGGGGGTGTCTTCTATTTAGTTTCTACTTAAGGCAACATAAATTCTATATTAATGAGCATTTACTTTATGCCAGGCACAGTGTCGAGTGATGCTTTTATAGAGGTGAAAAAAGCAGACAAAACTTCCTGCTGTTATAGAGGTGATTGTAGATGGGCAGGCATAGCAAATGAACAAGAAACTTCCAGGTAGTGCTAAATGCCACGATGTAAATAAAACTGCTTAATGTAATGAGCTACTCTAGACTGGGTGATGAAGGAGGGCCGCTGAGAGGGTAGCATTTATGCTGAGACCTGCCTGATAAGAAGTTTAGATCAAAGAGGAGGGCACTGGGGGCAGAGCAACAGCTAGTGCAAAGGCCCTGAGGAGCGATTCACTTGGCTTATTTCAAAGAGGAAAAGGCAAGTGAGATTATAGGGAGTGAGGGTGAGTAGGTAAGAAGGAGGGAGAGTTCAGGACTTGTGTGCCAAGCAAGGAGTTGAATGTTATTCCAAAAGCAATGGAAGCCACGGAGCCTTTAAGCTAAGATGGGCATGTTCTGATTTACATTTTTAAAGGATCACTCTGGCTCCTGTAAGGACAATGGAGCATTTCAGGGCAAGAACGGAACCTAGTGATGTTTCAGTTATCTATGGCTGTGTAGCAATCAACAAGCAAAACTTAGGCAGGGGTCCTCAAACTACGGCCTGCGGGCCACATGCGGCCCCCCGAAAACATTTATCCGGCCCGCCGGGTGTTTTTGCCGCCGCTGCCTGTCCTGCTTAGCAGCCGACTCATCCTGGGCCCATAGTGCGCATATGTGGAATGTCTGAGGGACAGTGAACTGGCCCCCTGTTTAAAAAGTTTGAGGACCTCTGACTTAGGGTCTTAAAATAACCATTAGTCTGCTATCTTATGCATCATGAATTCTGGGAAGGACTTGACTGGCAGTTCATCTCCTGTTCACAGACATCAGCTTGTGAGGCAGCTGGGACTGGAGGATCCACTGCCAAGATGGTCTCTTCACACATGTGTGATGCCCAGGTGCTCCCTGGCCTTTCTCTTTTTTCTTTCTTTTTAAAATATATTTTTATTGATTTCCGAGAGGAAGAAAGACGGAAAGAGAGGTAGAAACATCAATGATGAGAGAAAATCATGTATCAGCCACCTCCTGCACGCCCCCTACTGGGGATCAAGCCTGCAACCCAGGCATGTGCCCTGACTGGGAATTGAACCGTGACCTCCTGGTTCATAGGTCGACGCTCAACCACTGAGCCACACCAGCGAGGCCCTGGTCTTTCTCTTTCTTCACATCTTCAAGGGCCTGTCTGAGTAGTGTGGGCTTCTTAGAGAGGGCTGGTAGCAGGGGAGCTGTACTTCTTACATGGAAGCTCTTGAGAGAGAGAAAGAGAGAGAGAGAGAGAGAGAGAGAGAGAGAGAGAGAGAATAGGAGCTCCTAGCCCATGCTACACTGGGAACTGGCACCACACGGCAGCACTTCTCAGATACTCATTGATTCAAGCAGTCAGAGAGCCCACCCACATCCAAGAGGGTGGAGAACTAAACCCCACCTATTGAGGCAACAGGGTCACATTGCAGAAAGGCATGTGGGATGGAAGACATTATTGCCACCACCTTTGGAAAATACAATATGCCACAGGTGAGGAGGCCATTTCAGTAATGCAGGCAAGAGATGATGGTGGCTTAGGTTTGGTCATAAGAAAGGTGCTGATTCAGAATATATAAGCAGAATATGTGGGAACTTTAAAGCACTAACAAATATATCTGAGTGTTTGTGCAATTTTATAAAATTACATGGGTGAGTGTTGCCCACCACCAATAAAATAAGTCACAAATAAATCTGTTCTATTCATAGGACACATACATCATTGTCATGCTTCACAATGTGCTTTGTTTGAAGAATGAGTTATTTAGGGCAGGGACTTAGTGAGGCCCAGCTATCAGGGCTATACAGGGAGATGAATGTATAGACCAGTGATGGTGAACCTTTTGAGCTCTGCGTGTCAGCATTTTGAAAAACCCTAACTTAACTCTGTTGCCGTGTCACATATAGAAATTTTTTGATATTTGCAACCATAATAAAACAAAGACGTATATTTTTGATATTTATTTTATATATTTAAATGCCATTTAACAAAGAAAAATAAACCAAAAAAATGAGTTCGCATGTCACCTCTGACACGCGTGTCATAGGTTCGCCATCACTGATATAGACCTACTGACTGTGAGATCCAGGGATTGCCACATCCAATAACCAGAGGTGTTTTAGAGAGTAAAGAGGGCTATCGATGTTACATTTTCAAAGGCTTCATAGAGATGAGTTCCTTTGCCCACAGAAAGGCCTGAGCAGTTTCACTTCATACATTCAACTGCTTACGGAGATGAAGTTTTCAATGTGCGGGAGTCAATGCATCAAAGAGAGTATATGAAAAACAGTGCTTTGAATGGCAAAAATGCTGGGGGCTATTGTTCCATTTTAAAACAGGAGAGAACGATCCAGAAACTTGCCCAGACTCACCCAGTAAATTAATGGCAGAGCCGGTGTGAAAAGACATTATCTCTGGATTCCAACCCGGGATTCTGTCCACTGCATCACCTGCCCCTCTGAGCAGAACACGGCTTTGTTCTGTACCGTGGCCCTGCTGGACCCTTGCTATTGCTCAGCTGACTTTCAAATACTGCCAGATGGCAGGAGAGGAGGTTGTGCACAAATCAAGTCTGGTCTCTCTCAGAAAAATAACTGAAATATGCTTTGCTAATTTTGACCCAGTCACACCCCTTTGCGGAGTAGACAGCACATGCATTTATGTGAAAATCTTCATGGTTTGACTACTTACCATACTTCTAAATGTCCAATGGAATATTTCTTAAAATTCACTAAATTCCTAAGACTCTGAGGTCATTTTTTTAACTCTTATAGAGATGAGTTCTTACATCTCTATCCAAAAGAACAAAACAGAAAACAAACAAACAAAAAAACCACACAAACAGAAACCCACCAGGGTCTTTTGGATTGGGAAGTGGGAACAGCACACCATCTTCACTGCGTGCGGAGGGGTACGTATACATTACGATGAATGTTTATACGTGTAACTGCCATTTCATATGCAGATGTATGGGGTTTTACTTTGTTTTCTCAATATTTGCAGGAGGCAGAGCTCCATGCTGGACCTAGATAAAAGTTGTATGTTCTAAATCACATAATTTCATTCTCAACTTCTTTGACTTTCTTCACTTTTTTCTATAGCCAAATAAAATAGGCATAATTTGCATCCAATAATTTTTTTTTATTAATTGAGCAATCTTATTTAAATAGAAACAGTGGTTATGCGGTACTCTTAATGTATTTACTACAATAAGATTAATGACCCAACGATCCAGGTTTCCTATGCCAGATTTTGTTTCACATTTGAGCTTATTTGGACAGATATCACCTCCCTACACACTTAAAAGATCTGTAATTTATCATTCCTTGATCTCTGTGTATGAAGCACTTTGCTAGGCACTAGTGTTGGAGGAAAATAACTCAGGATTGGCCTGGGAGTCTGTAAATCTTACCAATGAATTTAGATGTCTGTTCAACACGACTGCACCTCAAAAACCTCACACCTTTATTATGTTTCACATATTATATTGCACTGACAAGTTTAACTGAATCCAAGACTGAACCAGGTGGTGTTTAAATTCCCAAATACCTTACATTTGAATGCCTCAGGCAAGAAACACTGACTACGTATAGGCACAGATTACAATATTTCAGGTGAGACATTGTCAAAATCAGAAGAGTGAAGGCCTTTGCCCATAAATTTTACCAACACATTTATGTTAACCTTTACACATTTCAGTGAGGCTTTAAAACCAGTGCTAAGGCATTGCTTTTCTGTAGGTCTTCATTAAAGCATCAAAATTAAACTATTTTGAAAAATCACCATTATAGGACCCTGGGAACTGTCCCCCTCCTCCCCTTTGAAAGCACTTTCTCTTATTGCCTAAAAATTCAAGTACTCTCTTAACCAAGTGCAGACTGAAATATTTTACTGTGCATTTGAACAGGAGCCAAGAGGGTCGATGAAAGGAAAACTTCTCTCTATAAAAGGTTTATTGTCAGCGCTTTCTAAAGATGTAGGTTCTTCTAAAACAGGCTACCAACATTTTCACAAACATTGACGCAGCCTTCTCAACCTCTCCTAGACCTATGATTCAGGTCCTTTTCTTTCAGGAAACCTCTGCAGCTAGCCTTTGACCTTCTGGATAGCCAACTCTATCAACTGCTTCTGCCTCCATCGATATAATGTATATTATAAGAAGGAAAGGGGGATGGGGTAGCTTGGTCCTCATGCTAGTGGAAAAGTACTTGAAATTCCTCGCATTCCTTTGCATTTAGCAGCATGTTTACCTAATCACCAGCTTATTAGGATTAGCACAAGTCATTGCTTCGAGCTTATTCAATGAAAACAAACGGACTCCTATAGACTCAAAGTTTTTTTTTTTTTTTTCCCTCTGATCCCGACCGAGGACGAATTTTTAAGTAGTTTTTGAAACATTATTGGTGAAATATGAAGTTATAAACAAGCCATCTTTTATAACACATTATCCAACCAGACTTAATCTTACCCAAGTGTAGATATGTACAAGCTATGGACTGCTTTCATTAAAGTTTCTCTCTCCTGAAGTGACATGCACAATAACCTGGTGATTAAAATGATAAATTACTGTACCCACCTCACAGTGACTGGGTGAGGGAGACCCCTGGGCTTTGATTTCTTATGAAAACAATGCATTATTATTTAAATCACAAAGTTGGCTTTGGATTCCTTCTTGTGCTTCTTACAATGCCTGGTGTTCAATACATGTTTTTTTAATGCAGATTATTTTAAATGCAACGATCTTTCTCTACTGAAGATATAAAAGCAATCATTGTTTTATTTTTGTAGGTCATTTCCCTGTTCTATCCCAAGCACTAGAACATATCCTGGCACAAAGCAGACATGCACTAAATCCGGTTTGAATGACTGAGTGGATAAGCTAGATTGCTTCCCATGACTTTGGACAATCTCTAAAAATATGGAATGCCATACACTCAGATATTAGGTAAATATTTCTTTATTAAATGATTAATTCCATAAATAAATTCTTTTCACTGAATATAAAATTAAAATCATTTACAAATTATTCCAGTATTACATTTCCCCGCCCTCCCCGAAAGCTACATTTTGATAAATAAAAACATTCAGTTTTAAAAACACCTGATTTCTGTTTGCAGTTTAGAGTGCAGATAGCTGCCTCTCACGGACACTCACAGAGTGTCACCTTCAGGAAGGAATGGAACCCCCTCCCGGGTACTTCTGTCAAAGGATGAAGGCTTTAACTGTCCAACGAATCTTACTATCTTACAATCGCAGAACCGAAAGGAAAGAAGCCTAGAGAAAAATACGCTTACCAAATAATTTACAAACAGAAAACAGAACGTCATCGACACCTCAAGCTCCAAAATGAAGCAGTAACATGTGCTCCAATATTATGAAGCAAAGTATTCTCCAATTGCGGCTGCATTAGAGTCCATCTGCACCAGCACACCTGGCAGTTTCAAAATACCTTAATACTACTCAAGAATGAGCAAATGCATCCCTTCTACAATGAGTCCCTTCACCCCCACCGCCCCCACCCGTGCCTCCATGATTCCGGCACTCTTCTCCCCCTCTGTCCACCCTGGTGCTGGAAACCCAGGTGGCATTTAGTCCCTAAATTTGTGAATGTCATTGAACAGCCTGTAGAAGGGGAACGCGGCCTCACTGGCATGCGGGCAGTTGTAGTTGCACTTGCAGGACTGGATCATCATGACGTTCTTGGAGAACATCTCCCCGTCTTCGCAACGGAAGCGCATCTTCACCGTCCTGGTCTGCTGGGGCGTGCAGCACCGGCCATCCACGCAGGAACCGCAGTACTTGGGCCGGTATTTCTTCACACTTGAACATCCGGCATAAGTAAACTTGACCGGTTCCGGGGACTTCTTGGTCTTGCTGCATTTCTTGCCCTTCTGTAAGAAAGCCGAGAGAAGGAACGTTAGGGGCAAGGGTTCCTTCTTGGAAGAGAGGCTCCCATCTCACCCAGCTGCCCAGGAACAGGTACCCGCCACGCAGAAACTTACTTTCAGGCTGCTGTACATCGGCTGTCCACAAGGCCGCACCTCACAGATCCGGGTTTCTTTCACCAGGCGGCATTCAGGGTTGTCATTGGTAACTCGTGTGGAGATACCAGTTCCACAGGTCTTAGAGCACTGAGACCATGAGGTTGTTTGGACGAGACATTTCTGGCCGTGGAGAGAAGGGTTGTATAGGATGCGAGGGCCCTGTCCAAAAGCTGGAGAGACAAGAGGGAAGACTTCTCAGAGGCTTACTGACAACAAACAGATTCAAGTCCTCGTTAACAAACAGATTCAAGTCCTCGTTTCTATAAAGCTGCAAACTAGGAAGGTATTTCAGTCCCAGGCCTGAGGGGCTCAGCTTTAACTTACCAGGGAGCCGCTTCAGGAAGCCGCCTTTTCCAAATGCAATTAACTCGTTGTTTCTCGTTAACTCCACCTCCGAGGCATCGAATGTGGGCCCCTTGCCCAGGAGGTCGTCCCTGTCCTCCGTGGGGTCCTTGGCACCATCCTCGTCACAGATCCACTCCTCACAGCACTGCCCGTTAACTTTGACCAGCCGGGGGTTGGGACAGCCCAAGTTGGGGAGAGAAAGTTCTTGGGGACACAGAGGAATGCAGCCCACGGCACCGTCGATACATGTGCACTGATGTTTACAGTTGGGCTGGAAACTTTCCCCATTCTGGTAGATTCTGGAGTTATATTCGCAGGGTCTGCCCTCTGACTGAGCTGCAAAGAGCACCAAAAGAGAAAGGGAGAAGAGGATCAAGTTAAGAGTCCGAACCGTGGCCTGAAACTCATACATATTTCTGCTGTTAAATTCAATTTATGGTAAAGTTCCCTACAATTCCCCAGAGACTGCAGACCAGAACAATAAGTTAGTCAGGAATCACTTTTCCGTATGCGCTTTTCGTTGGGCCCAGACACACTGAATTGCATTCCAGACTGCTGAAATCATGTGCCTTTCTGCCAAGCTACCAACAACAAAGCATCACCATACATGGTCTCAAAATTACTAAACTTCTGGACTACGGGGACTATTATTTTTTTAAAGGGGCCAAACCACAAGCATCTTACCTCTGCAGATCCCCTTCAGAGCGGTGGAGCTGGCGCCAAAGTTGCATTCCAGCCCCTTGGTGTGGTCGCAGGGCTGCATTTTGCTGCAGTCCTCGTTGAGCTGCTTGGCGCAGACCTTGCAGCAGCCACAGCCGTCCCGGACCAGCCCGACTCCCGGGGCGCACTTGGGCGCCTCCAGGGGGCAGTCGCAGGCGGCGGGGCAGGAGAGCGCCTGGAGGGGGGAGAAGACTCGCGTGAGACCCGGCGCGGTGAGCAGGAGGGGCGCCCAGGGAAGGGACGGGGGTCTCCGATCCGGTCAGCCGGCCGGGTCACCCCGGGCAGGGCTGCGTCGGCCAGGAGGCCCCAGACACCTCTTTAAGGGGAAACTTAAAGAAAGAGGTACCCGAAACGTCCCCGAACTTTTTTCGTTTAGTTTTTCTGTGCCGTGGGCAGCCTGGGGAGAGGACGAGGGCCGTGAGAGCGGACAGGGACGCGGAGGCGGCAGAACTCACCAGCCGGGCAAACTGGAGGAGGGTGACGGCGGTGAAGAGCGTCCTGGCCGTGCGGGAGCTCATGGTGGCGCGCAGGAGTCCCGGCGAGCGCGGAAGCAAAGACGCCAACACACCGGTGCGCAGCGGGCGGACCGCGGCGGGGTCGGGCGGCGCGGAGGCGAGGGCCGGGCGGCGAGAGGCTGCGGGCGTCCTTCTGTCGAGGTCCTTCCCGAGGCGGAGCGGGGGGCGCGGGTGATGCTCGAGGTCGCTCTCGCTCGCGGTCTGTCCCAGCGCGCAGAGCCCGCCTTTTATATGGGCCGGCGGCGGCGCCGCGTGTTGCAGTGACGTCGGCTCTGTCTGTGCCTTTCAGAATTCTCAAACATCTCAGGAATGCTCGCTGGCGCGGGCTGCTGCCAAGCGCCTCCCCTGGCTCCGTTGCACCTTTTTTTTTTTTTTTTTTTTTTTGGTCCGGGACCCAAGAAAACAATCTTCCGTTTTTCCACTTTAAATAACGACTTGTATAGGGGAGGGCTCTTTTGGGCGTGATGATGGTGGAAGGATGGGGAGTGGGGGTTGGGGGTGGGAGTGGGTGGGGGGGAGAGTTCAGAACTTTGTCTGGACTGGGAGGGTAGGAGGACCTGAGAGGGAGGAACAAAAGTCATGTTGTTTGGTGATGCCGAGTTGACCGGGCAGCCCTGGAAACCCTCACCCGGGAAGGCGGTGAGCTGTTTGCTTGTTTACAGCGAAGGTGAGAGTCAAGTTATCTATTGAGAGAGGCGGAGGGGGGGGGAGGGGGAGTGTATCTCTGAGCCCTTCATCTACTTGTGGACTTCGTAGAGGCGACATGCTCGGGTAAAGTCCCTGAGCTTTGGCATGGTGTTTATTAGCAAAGTTAAGTGTGCTGCAAATTAATACCCGCAGTGTCATTTATGAATGAGAAGGTGGGGGTGGGGTGGGAATCAACTTCTCCCACGTCTGGCAAAGTTCCAAGCAGAGGTCTTCCCTCTTCCGCCCCCCTTGCCCTCCCTTTTTCGGTATGTCGTACTTGTTTGTTTTTGGAGGTTCCCACTTTAGTTCCAGCCCACTGCCTGGGGTTGCAGTCCGAGAGGAAATGAAGGCTGGGAGTTCTCCGGGCGGCTGGCTGACACTTCCTCGCGGATGCGGGAGCCTGGGCAGGCGCTTCCAGCCTCCCTCGGCGGGCGGGTGGCGATGCGCACTGAGCAGCCAGCCAAGCCCAAGCGGAGGGGACCACCGTGGAGTGATTTATACTGAGATCATCACCTGTATATGCTGGAAGGCCAAACCAGATTCCACCACCATTGCGCCCAATGGGTCTCTGGAAAAAGCAGACTCCTGAAAAGCCGAAAGTCTTGCGGGATTTTTAATTCCTTTCCTTGGAACCACTTAGAAACCTCCCATTGCAAGGGAATTGCAATGCTTTTCTCTCTAAGCGCAGGGAAATAAGAGTTTAGGGTGTGATACTCTGTTATAAAAAGGTTAGCAGATTTAAAGACCCTATTTATCTGCAACGCACTCAGCAGAAGACCCGCCTGCCAAGCAATTACTTTAGCAGCATCCACATCGTTAGTGTGATGGATAAACTTTCCCTCAAAGTTTCTAAAATATCTCCCTGTGCAATTTTAATAAAAACATGCACAAAAATTTATGTCAGTCTCTCCTTTATATGCGCTTTAGTAGAGCTGCCTCTCTCTTTTGCTCTTTTGTCCTTTTTAACGTTGAATGGAATTCAACCGTCTGGCTGAAGACGGCCTTTTTTTCAGTGCTGACTTTTCTGTGACTGAAACGCACATGTGAAGCTATTGCAATGAAAACAACCTCCAATGAGGAGAACTACCAGGGAGGAGTTAAGTTTCATTCATTCACAAGTGCCTTCTCCTCAGTCTAACAGGCTTTTGCTAGGGGAAGCTGATCTCTCAGGCTTTTTGAGGGGCGTGTCTCTTCAAGACAATAGATTGTCAGGTGTTATGCAACTGAAGTGAGGAAAGTCTGGGCCCGGCATTGTACCCAGGTCAATCCATCAATTGTTTAGAAAAATGTTTTTTCCCGTGTTAGAGTTTTATTGCTGTTTCCTTCTTAATGAAGTGACTGGGACCAGAGTGAGTAGGGGCGGTACCGGGTGGAGGAGGTGGTGGAAAGAGAATGGATGCAGAGGAGTGTCCCTGGCTTCTGTTGTGGTGTCTTTTCTATTTGACTTCATGGTTGTAAGTATTTCCAGATGGTGAATCAGACACCAGACGTAACAATATTTCCATATTTGGGTATAGCAGTAGCCTGCGTTTTTAACATTTTTCTGCCTGTTATCCAACCACAAAGCATTCTTGACAGTTTCAGATGTTGTTAAATATAGACTTAACTTCTGTTCCCAGAGCAGGAAATTCTTTGGAATTCCTTGTTTTCCACGCAATCTGTCTGTCATGATTTAAAATAAAATTTCAGTGGGTGATCCAACTGGCCTGTGCCTATACCTTGTTCCTTTATCGAAGAGGAGGTGGGGGCCGGGCAAAGAGATTCAGTGTGCTGCTTTGCAGGGGCTTTGCATTCAAACACGCACCATTCCAGGGATTCCTTTAAAAATCAGATTCAAGTTTTCTAACACGGGTGTGTGTGTGTTTGTTTCCTCTTTAACTAGGGGATCTTGGAGGAGGATGTTCCATCAGAGGAGACACTCAGCTCACCTTACAGTCCGCTGCCTACGTAAAGCAGGACATGTGTTGTGGGAGGGGGTTTGGGGAGCGGTAGCAAACAGGGCCGGGAGGTGGAGGAGCTGAGCGACCCGAGTAACCTAGGTGCCCAGCCTTCCCATGGACTATGTCCCGGTGCGTCGGCTAGTAAACCACGGCGCCAGGCGAGAGGAACAGCAGCTCCCCGGGTCCTGCTCAAGACCGTCCAGACACCCCAGACGCCCGGTTGCCTTCTCGCCGCCTCTGCAGATCGGTTCGCGTTGACCGAAGGGAGGGGACGTGTGCAAATGCCTATGCGTAGGTGTTGCTCCGGTGCTAATGCTGCATGGCTCTTTAGTTCTATTCCTCCGCCCCTCCCCATAGGGGTGCCCCCCCCCCCAATAAGGGGCCGCCTTGTTCTCTTGGGCTACAAAGCTCGGAGAAGGAGCTGCTTGTCTTCCGAAGCCCCTGGCACCCCGGCTGCCAGGGAATTTTAGGTCACCCAGAGAAGGGTTCACTGTCTGGCGACGATTGAGAATAATAATCTCCTTAAACCTGGAGCCTCGGGTTTCCTAGCCCTGCACCAGTGGTTTTCAAAGGTATGCATCGAGAATCCCCTGGAGAGGGGGTTAAAAGAGTGATTGCTGGGCCCCATCCCCGAATTTCTTATGAGTTCCCTCTCTAACGAGTCCCTAGGCCGTGATGCGGCGGCTGGTGCGGGGAGCCACACACTGGGAACCACTGCCTGGGGCCACCTGGGACTCACCTGCACACCCAGCCTCACACGCCTCAAAGAGCAGGACACCTTAGGGCCGTGGCTCTCAACCTTCCTAATGCCGCGACCCTTTAATACAGTTCCTCATGCTGTGGTGACCCCCAACCATAAAATTATTTTCGTTGCTACTTCATAACCGTAATTTTGCTACTGTTATGAGTCGTAATGTAAATATCTGATATGAAGGATGTATTTTCACTGTCACAAATTGAACATAATTAAAGCATAGTGATTAATCACAAAAACAATATGTAATTATATATGTGTTTTCCGATGGTCTTAGGCGACCCCTGTGAAAGGGCTGTTCCACCCCCGAAGGGGTCACGACCCACAGGTTGATAACCGCTGCCTTAGGGTGACTGCCAAAGGCCACTTGAAGGCGCCGCCCCGCGCCTCCCTGTTTCTCCCCACACCCCTCCAACCCTGCACCCCCCACCCCCCCAGCCCCCCCACCCCTCCAGCCCCCCCACCCCCCCTCAGTGGAGGGATCGCGGGGAGAGGTGGAGGGAGCCGCGATGGCGGCGGACCGGCCTGGCAGACGCCCCGGGAGGGCGCCCAGGACCCGAGCGCGAGCGCACCCGGCCGCTAGCAGCGCGCCGCCCCCTGCCGGCGGCCTGGGCTGGAGGTTTCCGGCGCGCGGCGGGCCCAGCCCCGGCCCATATTTGGTGAAAGTCTTTCTGGGCTCCGTCATCCCACTCCGGGGGGCGGCGGCGGTCCCGGGAGCGGCCCGCCAACCGCGGGCGGCCGCCGCGTTCCTGAACAGCGCCCGCGCCCAGCCTCGGGCCGCCGCGCCCGGGGGGTGCGGAGAGCCGCCCCCCGCCCCCCCCCCACCCCCCCGCTGCTCAGCCCCCGCCCGCACCTCTGCGAGCGCCTGGGCCGCCCCGCGCTGCGTGGGAGGCTGGCGCGGAGAGAGCCTCGGCCGATTGTGTCACTTTTCCCGTCCACCCCGCTGTTGACTCGTCCTCCCAACGGGGCAGCAAGTGGCCGCGCGGTGCCAGAGGACAGGGTACGCCCAGGCTCAGGGGCAGGGGTGTGTGTGTCAGAGGGCGGCGTTGGCTCCGCCCTGGAGGACCCCCCTCCCATCTCCCATCACTACCCCCCCCCCCCCCCCCAGAACTGGCTCGTGGAATTGCCTCTGGGGAGAAGTTCCTAAGGCTCTGGTCCCACTATCCCTAGAAGGGAGAGATGCTGGAGCTGGCTCTTGGTTTCTCTTGGTCTCCCGTACCTTCCTCCTCTCGTCCTCATGAGTAAGTTCCTTTGGAAGGCGTGGGGGCGGGAGACTCTAGATAGGAAGCCCCAGCTCTGCCAGACTCCGGTCTGTGTAGCCTTCTGCAAGCTGCTCATCCTCTCTAGACCGACAGCAGGTAGTAAAACTGGAGCAGCCCCTTTAGGACTAAATCTCATGTCATCCTCTCCTCATGACAGAAGCAAACACGCATATGGCTCACTATGTCAGACACCGTTTGGAACGCCTACTATATATTTAATTCTCCAATGCCCCATTGAGGCAGAGCCTCCTGTCAATCACTATCTTTTCCTATTGTAAATGAAGACATGCAGGTAAGTAGCTAAAAGGCACTCACCTAGCAGGTAGCAGACCTGAACCAAGGCATCTTGGTTCCAGTGGGCCTTGCACTTAACCACTGTGCATACTGCCTACCCAAATCTTACTTCAGACATCCAAGCTTGTCCCTTCTACTGGAACTTTTACCTTTATTTAACTCTATCACAGCATACCCAGATACTCCAGGATAAATGCAGCAGATAGAAAAACAGTTGATATGTTAACTGAAGCTGTGCTAACCTCTGAGAATTGCCTAATATACTGGGTTTTGGAGGAAGGGAGAGGGAGGTAGGTTCTATGTTAACAGAAAAGGTCTGAACGCAAATAAGTTTACATGGTGGACTTTTTGGCACCTTGGCAGTCTGATAGGGAAGATATCAGATCTTTGAGGTCCTTCTGACATTTCACAAGCTACACTGACCTGGCAGTCCCTACTAGGCCTGTTGAGAACTGCATTTGTCACTGAGATAAGGTTTTCTATGTCACTTGATGGTCATCAGTCTGAGTGTGCCTTGTTGGTTGGACATGCTTTCAACCTGTTTTTTCCAACTATGAATACAATTACATAGCTATCTGAGGACACATTATTTTTCCTCTCTGAAGCCCAGATATATCGAGTTCACTGTGTGTCATTGCACTGTGTAAGCACTGGTGACATAAAAAAGAGGACTTTAACATTTTTTTAAATTTTAATTAAATCTTTATTGTTCAGATTATTACAGTTGTTCCTCTTCCCCCCCCCCCCCCCATAGTTCCCCTCCATCCGGTTCCCACCCCACCCTCTGCCCTTACCCCCCCCCTCCCCACCACCACTGTCCTCATCCATAGGTGTACGATTTTTGTCCAGTCTCTTCCTGCACCCTCCACACCCCTTTTCCCCCCAAGAATTGTCAGTCCACTCCCTTTCTATGCCCCTGATTCTATTATATTCACCAGTTTATTCTATTCATCAGATTATTTAGTCACTCGATTTTTAGATTCACTTGTTGATAGATATGTATTTGTTGTTCATAATTTTTATCTTTACTTTTTTCTTCTTCTTCCTCTTCTTAAAGGATACCTTTCAGCATTTCATATAATACTGGTTTGGTGGTGATGAACTCCTTTAGCTTTTTCTTATCAGTGAAGCTCTTTATCTGACCTTCAATTCTGAATGATAGCTTTGCTGGGTAAAGTAATCTTGGTTGTAGGTTCTTGCTATTCATCACTTTGAATATTTCGTGCCACTCCCTTCTGGCCTGCATAATTTCTATTGAGAAATCAGCTGACAGTGGTATGGGTACTCCCTTGTAGGTAACTAACTGTTTTTCTCTTGTTGCTTTTTAAAAAAATATATTTTATTGATTCTTCTCAGAGAGTAAGGGAGAGGAATAGAGTTAGAAACATCAATGAGAGAGAAACATCGATCAGCTGCCTCCTGCACACCTGTTACTGGGGATGCGCCCACAACCAAGGCACATGCCCTTGACCAGAATCAAACCTGGGACCCTTCAGTCTGCAGGCCAACGCTCTATCCACTGAGCCAAACTGGTTAGGGCTCTTGCTGCTTTTAAGATTCTCTCTTTGTCTTTTGCTCTTGGCATTTTAATTATGATGTGTCTTGTTGTGGTCCTTTTTGGATTCCTTTTGTTTGGGGTTCTCTGTGCTTCCTGGACTTGTAAGTCTATTTCTTTTACCAGGTAAGGGAAGTTTTCTGTCATTATTTCTTCAAATAGGTTTTCAATATCTTGCTCTCTCTCTTCTTCTGGCACCCCCATAATTCGGATGTTGGTATGCTTGAAGTTGTCCCAGAGGCTCCTTAAACTATCTTCATATTTTTGGATTCTTTTTTCTTTTTGTTTTTCCGGTTGGATGTTTTTTGCTTCTTCATATTTCAAATCTTTGACTTTATTCTTGGGATCCTCTAGTCTGCTGTTGGATCTCTGTATAATATTCTTTATTTCAGTCAATGTATGTTTAATTTCTAGTTGGTACTTTTTCATATCCTTGAGGGTCTCACTAGATTTATAGAGGGTCTCACTAAATTTACCAGTGGTTTCTAGAAAATTCTTGAAAAACCTTATAACCGTGGTTTTGAACTCTATATCCAATACTTTTCTTTCCTCCATTTCTGTCATTTGTGACCTGTTTCTTTGTCTCCACATTTTGGCTGCTTCCCTGTGTTGATAGAGTGGCTTTCTGTGCTAGGTGTCCTGTAGGGCCCAGTGGCTCAGCCTCCCCAATTACCTGAGGTGGACACTCTTGGTGCACCCCTTTGTGAGCTTTGTGCACAGTCTTGTTGTAGTTAAGCCTTGATTGTTGTAGGTATCACTGGGAGGAATTGACCTCCAGGCCAATTGGCTGTGAAAATCAGCTGTGTCTACGGTGGGAGAACTTCTGTGCTGGAGACACCCTTCTGGGGCAAGACTTGTTTCAGTGGGGCTTTGGTGCTCACTGAGTCTGCCCCCTGAGTGTGTCCCTTATGGATCTGAGGAGTTGTAATCTGGATGGTCCCACTCTGACCACTGGGTACACTGGCTCTTGGTTCTCTAAGGAGGTGCTAATTTAGCCTCTGTCTGAGGCTACTTAGCAGGAGCTATGGAGAGATCTGCAGATTCCTCTTCTTTGTTTGGGGTTTGGAGGTGTCCAGATGATGCCCAGCTGTGAAGCAATACAAGCTGCTGTGGGGCCTTGGGCCTTCTTTTGGATGTTCTGGGTCTCTCTGACCCAGCTGCAGTTTGTTAGGTAATTTTAGATTGCAAAGGGTCAGGCCATTCATATGCGAAAGCCTCTGTGCACAGCTTGGGTGGGGGCAGGGTCTCAGGGAATCAGTAGGGTGGAGGAAACAGCTATGGCTGATCCTCAGCCCTGCTCTAAGCGGCCCAGGGTCTCAGTGTCCCGTGGTAATCACTGCAAGCACCTCTGAGAGAAGGCCGCCCTCGAGTTCCGACTGATGCCAGACAGTCCAGTTTCTCCCCGTATGAGTCTGGGACCCCAGAGACTTGCCCGGAACTGGAGTTCAGAGCAGTTGGGAGCTTGAGACCCCCTCCCGATCGAAAAAGACAACCTCGTCCTCAGTTGCCAGCCCTTTCCGTGTGTGCCTCCGTACGTACCTCTGTCCGTTTTGTCTTTTAGTTGTATTTTTGAAGTGGTTGTGTGAGGCAGCAATTTCAGGTGTTTACCTATGCCGCCATCTTGGTTTCTCAAGGACTTTAACATTGACCTTCCCCTGGAGGACTCTACAGTCTGCTGCTAAAGTAGATACAATGTGCTGCGTGTTCACTTCTCTGCCTGGGAGTGAGGATGGAACTCATCTGTTTGAGAGAATGAGGGAGAATCTGATACAGGGAAGGACAGGTGAGACAGAAGAACAGAACCTCTACCCTGAGTGATGAGGGTGGCTGGACCATAGGATCACTTGTGGGAACTGGCAGGGGCGGTTAGCTGGGACCTTCTGCAAATGGCTTTGCCTGTCATAGCATTGGGACTCTGCCTACAGGCAGTGGTGAGCAGGGTGAGGTTTTGCTTTGATGTCTTTATCTATAAGATAATGGGGTTGCCCCAGCTCAGGGGACATGCACCGAAGGCCTCACAGGGATCAGCCATGTAACAAAATGCCATTTCAAGGATTAGTGCCAGCTAATACTTGGCTACAGCTTTGGGGAGCCATGGAGATAGTGGGGACCAACTATGGGGAGTTGAGTGGTTGGTAGGTGAAAATGTTTGCCTATTTTCTCACTTTTAAGAGATACCAGAAATCTGGGTTTTTATGTGAAGTCTTTTAATTTTTAAACTGTTGGCAATTGATTAAAACTGTTAAAACGCCATCTAAGTTAATGATAAGAAAACTAAAGAAGGCAATGTTGGGGGCCTTCCAGCTGTGATCTCCACGCTGAACGTCTCCAAGAACTGTCCTGCTCTTAGCCACTCACGAAATATCAGGGAATAGCATGTAATTGTCAGGTTTCATTTAATTGGCTAGACTTCCATTTGTCCTAGAACCAGGGCTGCCACTTGACTCAGTGGCAGGAGTTTATAATTTATCAACAAAATTGGAATAAGCATCTTTATTTTTTACTTTACTCCGCAGACACCATGCAGTCTCCCTTTTGCTTTTCTTCCTGAATTTACGTTGTAAGCAGCTGGCATTGTCTTGGCAGCATGATAGGAAACACTTTTTTTTTAAGGGCATTCGTATCCAATAGGAACTATATCTGTTTATTTTCCTCCACCTGGCACCTGTCCACAGGAAGCCAGGCATTGCTAACCCCTTTACCTTGCAGAACTTCTTGTTTTGTGATAACGCATAAACATTTCATTGGAATGGACCGGAAGGCACCTCTCCCACTCCACCCTGCAATCCATCTTCTAGACATGATTGAGCAATATGAAACATATTAATTATAAGTCACTATCAAATAGGTTGACACGAGACTCAAGGGATTAAGAATTAACCTCCACCTCCTGTGTTTTATTTCCAAAGATACCTGCCTCTTCGTTGCCCACTTAAAACCACACAAACCATATTCAGCATTTAGAGAGGATTTGATTTGGGCACAGTACATGAGCCCTCAGATCCTGCAGAGAGATTGAAGCCAATTATTCGTGCCAACATTTTCAGGTTTGAGGATTAAGTATAAGGAAGATTCTGGCAGTTGGGCTGATTATGTGAAATAAGTCATAAGACATGTTTAATGCTTAGCAGGATGTTTGACACATAGTAAGTGCTTAATAAATTACATTTATCTTGCTGCTAAGCACTGCTATTACCTTCACTTTTACTGCAGTTATCATAGAATGAGCTAGTCTTATTCTCTAGATAATATTTTATATTCTTTAAACTAGATGAGCTCTAGTTATAAAATCATTTGACAAATTGCATATAGATTATGTGATTTGAAAGATCCATCCAGCCTGGCTGGTGTGGCTCAGTTGCTTGGAGCTTCATCCCTTACACTAAAGAGTGGTTGGTTTGATTCCCAGTCAGGGTTTATACCCGGTTTATGGGTTCGATCCCTGGATGGGGTGCGTGTGGGAGTCAACTGATCAATGCCTCTCTCTGTCTTTCTCTCTAAAATTATAATTAAAAAAAATTAAAAGATTCATCCAGATCAGCTTTCTGGCTTGCCTGGGGCCCTAGTGACCATTTAAGAAAGTACTCAGATGGCCTTGCTTGTCATAGAATCGCAACTTTGCCTATAGGCAGTGGTGAGCCATGGGAGGTTTTATCTTTGTTTCCGCATCTATATGATAATCAGGTTGTCCCAGTTCAGGGTCATGCACTCACATGCCCCAGGGTACAAAATGCCATGCCTGGGGATTAATACTAGCTGGCATGTGGCCTCAGCACTGGGGAGCTATGGGGATAGTTTTAGTTTTTTTCTATGGGGCCTGGGTATTGCCTACCAAAGACTGGGCAGTTAGTGTATATATATAGACAAGTTAGTGATCTCATCTAATGTTTATAAACAACCTTGTAGTGTGAGTATTTTGTTCTAATTTAAGTAATGAGAAAACTGGGGCTTAGCTGAAATCAGTAGCAGGTGCAAGGGCACAGAACAGTTTAGGGTAGAGTGTCTGTTCCAAAGGCCAGTCTTTGGACGGAGAACATGGTATTTGCCCCCCATGAAATCTGTTTTTCAGTTTACAAACTTGCTCTCAACTTCACTTTCCCTTAGCAACGGACTATGGATGTCACTTAACTATCTTTCCAAATGTGTCTTGAGCTTATTTGTGTTTTTAGTAATTACGAACCCCAGTTTCTTCACGAGAGTCTGGTCATGAATGAGTTAAACAATAAAAGCTGGTTTCTTCCTCTGGGACTCCTGCCTGAGCTTGTTCCTATTTCCTCTGAAGAAAAAGAGATGTGTCAGAACAGAGGAGGGACTCAGAGATTGAGAGATGCTTCTATTGTAACTTAGTCATCGCCATTGATTTTGTTTCCTAAGGCAGATGGAGCTGCCACTTCCCTGACCTGTGGTCACCCTCACATTGTTACTACCAATTTGTACTTTCTTATAACTTTTTTTAATTGATTTTAGAGAGGAAGGGAGAGAGAGAAACATCAATGATGAGAGGGAATCATTGATCAGCTGCTTCCTGCATGCCCCTTACTAGGGATCGAGCCCAGAACCCGGCATATGCCCTTGACCGGAATCGAACCCAGGACTCTTCAGTCCACAGGCCAACGAACTATCCACAGAGCCAAACCAGCCAGGGCTTGATATCTTTATAAACTTAGGAAATAAGGGTACAGAGAAGTTAAGCAACTTGCCCCAGATTAGACAGAATGTGTCCAAACAAGGATTCTAACCCAGGACTGACTCCAAACCTCTGCCCTTTGTATATATCTACTACTGCCCTGACTCCCTTTGTTTCCACTCCCTTTATGAGTGTTTGTTCTTTTTCTACTTTCTTTTGTTGTTACCACCTTGCCTTTGTAGAGCCTGCCCTTTAGCTTTTCCTTAGCTCGTTCAGATCCATTGATGTTCAAGTCTTCGAGCCACTGGTGAGTCTAGCTTCTAAAAGGAGATGCAAATTAAAGTGAATGGGATCATTAGCATCATGTTGACTACATCCTCATCATCATTATAATCAGAGAACAGGCATGGGGATAATCAGCCTGCACTTACATTTATTTGATTCTTTGAATGATTTAGGTATATGTGAGTTCTGTTTTCTAGGGACAAATGATAGGTTTTCTGAGCTTTCTGCACTTTCTAGGCCCTTGCTATTTTGCACATAGAAGTTCTCGAGTCTCAGTCCACAAATGTAACTAGAAAGGGCCTACTTTCATAGCAGGAACAACCTGCAAACACTATTTGAAGGGCTTACAACCCTAAAAGCTGGGGCCAGAGGAGGAGGTAGGGGATGAGGATGGGGTGGGAGCAAACTCAGAGAAGACTTGTGAAGTGACATAAAGTGAGAATTGAGACAATTTACAGTTGAAGTCACCTCTCCTCTTAATAGTCATGAACTATCCAGGTTTTGATCCTTTGTAAAGGCCTCTCTTTTGGAACACAATTAAGTGTCAGTGCATAGGAACTAAGAAGTGCGCCAAGCTCTGAGTCATTTCATTCTGCTTTCTTCCAGAACACCGTGGGAAAAGGATGGGCAGACTGGTTTAGATAAAACTCGGTCCCACCCTCACTGAAGGCTAGGAACAAATCCATTTTTGAAATGTTTTTTTAAATATAATTGAACTGAGAAAATCCTATCTAATAAAAGAGAAAAATGGTAATTGGCGTACGACGATACCCTTTTCATTGGCTAATCAGGGCTATATGCAAATTAACTGCCAACTAAGATTGGCAGTTAACTGCCAACAAGATGGCGGCTAATTTGCATATGTAGGCACAATGCAGGGAGGCCAAAGGGAAAGCAGGAAGAAGCCCCCTGCCACTGACAGTGATCGGAAACCCAGGGGGGAGCTAAGAGCTGGGGGGCAGGGCAAAGGCGGCCCTGGGGCCGCCTTTGCCCTGCCCCCCAGCCATGATCAGAGAATCAGGCGCCTTTGCCGCCCTGGCCAGTGATAGCAGGAAGTAGGGGTGGAGCCAGCGATGGGAGCTGGGCACAGTCGAAGCTGGCAGTCCCGGGAGCTAGGGGTCCCTTGCCTGGGCCTAAAGCGGAGCCCACGATCGCGGGGCCGCTGCAGCTGCGGGTCCCCGCTGCCCGGGCCGGACGCCTCAGCCGGGCGGAGCCTGCAACCGCGGGGAGCTGGGGGTCCCCTGCCCAGGCCTGACACCTCTGCCGGAGGCCTCAGGCCTGGTCAAGGGGCCGATCCGGTGATTGGTGATCGGAGGGTGATGAGGGTCAACTCCTCTGGCCAAGGCATCAGGCCTGGGTGGGGGGCGGAGCCGGGGATTGGGGGGATATGATGGTCCCCTTGCCCAGGCCTGAAGCCTGGGTCAGAGGCATCAGGCTTGGGCGGGGGCTGGAGCAAGCGATCAGAGGGAGATGGGGGTCCCCTGCCCAGGCATGATTCCTGGGCCAGAGGCCTCAGGCCTGAGCGGGGGCCAGAGCCAGTGATCACGGGGAGATGGGGGTCCCCTGTCCAAGCCTGACACCTCTGGCGGAGGCGTCAGGCCTGGGCAAGGGGCCGATCAGGCGATCGGAGGGTGATGGGGGTCTACGCCTCTGGCAGAGGCATCAGGCCTGGGCAAGGGGCCAATCCTGCGATTGGAGGGTGATGGGGGTCAACGCCTGAGGGCTCCCAGTATCTGAGAGGGGGCAGGCTGGGCTGAGGGACACTCCCCCACACACACCCCCAGTGCACGAATTTCGTGCACCGGGCCCCTAGTATATAATAAGCCTCTATTTTCTGTTTTTAACTTGGATCTGAAGCCTTGCCTTAAGTCACCAGGCTATCAAATTGGGTGTTGTCTATAACCTTTTTAGATTTCAAGGGGGTTCATACTTGCCTTTAAAGCACATTTATTAAATGATGGTGCCATGTTAGGGTTTGAGAATACAAAGATGACTAAAATATGGTCCCTGACTTTGAGGATAGCACATTTTAGAGGTGTGAGAGCATGTATAAATAATGTGTGTGTAAATACTGTAAAATAAGACCCTTTATAAAAGGTACAGTGTGAACAAACTGCTTTAGGATCCCTAACTGAACAGGGCCCCATACTAGGGGTGAGATCTTATTGCACTGGACAGTGTTTCTCTTGGAATTTTCAGTGCATCCTCTGAAAAGCTTGGAAGAATAAACTGTTTTCCTCTGCTTGGATTTAATTGACTATGATTAGGACATAGTATCAGCATAGGTTTTGAGGGTCTCTAATAACCTCTCATTAATAAGGGGTTGGATGTATTGGTTTTGATTGCCTTCCTACTTCCCTTTGGTAAGCAGTCCAGACTTTCTGATGTTTATAGCTTTTTGGATAAGTGTCTATCATCAGGTGTGCTAATGATAGCTAGTGGATATAGGAACTATATTCTCAGCCTTACCAGAAATGGTACAGTGAAACTCAACATTTCTGTTATACTAGAGGCCCAGTGCACGAATTTGTGCACTAGTGGAGTCCCTCGGCCTGGCCAGCAATCAGGATGATTGGGGCTGGCTGGCCGAGGAGGGACTGCAGGAGGGCTCCAGGGTGTGTCCAGCCCATCTCACCCCGTCCCGATTGGCACAACCCCAGAGCAAACTAACCTACTGGTCAGAGCGTCTGCCCCCTGGTGGTCAGTATGCATCATAGCAACTGGTCAAGCTTAGCATATTAGGCTTTGATATATATAGATAGTTTTAAAGGTAAGCCCAGTTATTAGAAACCTTTTTTCTAGACAGTGAGCCACAATGGAAGTGGACAAGAAGGGAGAGCATATTGGGTGGAGAGACTATACTCCAGGATCCCATTGTACTTGGTGGTGTTGGATTCCATCCTTTCCTGTAGTGTGCCATCTGGCTTTATTTCCTTTCTTCTGTTTACTGTGAGCTTAGTTTTCTCTTATTTGTCTAGTTTCTTAACATGGAAGCTGAGGTCACTGATTTAAAATCTTTGTTCCTTCTATTATAAACATTTAGTGCTACAGATTTCCCTCTAATCCTGCTTCAGTGGCATCCCACAAATGTTGATATGTTGTGCATTTATTTTTATTCAGTTCAAAGACTATCTAATTTCTTTTTGACTCTTGGTTTATTTAGAAGTGTACTATTTAATATCCAAATATTTGGATATTTTCCAGTCATCGTTCAGTTATTTATTTATAGTTTAATTTCATTGTGGTCAGAAAATAAACTATGGTATGACTTGACTTTTTAAAAATTTTATTGAAACTTGTCTTATGGCCCAGAATATGGACCATCTTGAAAATAATGTCTATGCTATTGTGGCTGGAGTGTTCTATAAATGTCAGTTACGTTAACTTGTATAATAGTGTTCTTCAGGTGTTCTATAGGCCCACATTTTTATTTTTAAAATTCTCTTGTCCACCTCTTTTTTTTGTAAATTGGGAGAGAAGTATTGAAATCTCCTACAATTATGGATTGGTCTATTTCTCCTTTTAGCTCTGTCAGTTTTTGCTTGATGTATTTAAACTTCTGTTATTAGGCGCATAAACATTTAGGATTGCTATATCCTCTTAAAAAATTAACCCATCTGCGATCGTTAATTTTACATGTCAACTTGACTGAGAGGTGATTTGTCCAGATATTTGGCCAAGCATTATTTTGGGTGTGTATGTGAGGATGTTTTTGGATGAAATTAACATTTGGATTAGTAGGCTGAACAAAGCGGATTGCCTCCCCAACATGGCTGGGCCTCGTCCAGTTAGTTGAAGACCTAAATAAAATAAAAAGGCTAAGTAAAAGGGAATTCCTCCTGCTGAGTGCCTTCCAGCAAGGACATCAGATTTTTCCTGCCTTTGGACTTGAACTGAAACATCTGCTCTTCCTGGGTCTTGAGCCTGCCAGTCTGTGCACTGGAACTACACCATCAGCTCTCCTGAGGCTCCTGCTTGCCAACTGCACACCTTGGGACTTGTTAGCCTCCATTCTTACATGAGCCAGTTCCTTATAATAAAACTCTTTATATGTTTATATATCTCATTGATTCTGTTTCTCAGGAGAACTTTAATACACCCTCTTTATCTCTAGTAATATTCTTTGCTCTGAAATCTACTTCCAACTTCAACTTTCTTTTGATTTAGTGTTAGATGCTATATTTTTAAATTGTTTTACTTTTTATTTATGTGTGTCTTTAAAGTTAGGTTTTTTTTTGTTTTGCTTTTTTATCCAGTGTGATATTATCTGCCTTTTAATTGAGGTGTTTAGACCAATTGCCTTTTGTGTGATTATTGATATAGTTAGGATTAATCTATCATCTCTATTTTCTATTTGTCTTATCTTTTCTTCATTCCTCTTTTCCCTTTTCCTTCCTTTTAAAAAAAAATATATTTTTTTTTTATTGATTTCAGAGAGGACAGGAGAGGGAGAGAGAGATAGAAACATCAATGATGAGAGAGAATCATTGATCGGCTGCCTCCGCGCCCCCTACTGGAGATCGAGCTCACAACCTGAGCATGTGCCCTGACTGGGAATCACCATGACCTTCTGGTTCATAGGTTGATGCTAAATTAGTGAGCCACACTGGCCAGGCTGTTTCATTTTTAAACTTTTTATTTTGAAATAATATAGACTCATAGAAAGTTGCAAAAATATTAGTACCTAGGTACCATGAACCTTTAGTCCAGCATCTTATAACTATAGAACTATATCAAAACTGGGAAACAGACATGAGTACAATACTGTTAACTAGACTACAAACCTTATTCAGTTTTTATCAGTTGTTTTATGTACTAATATGGGTATTTCACCTTCATATTCAAAAGTTATTATTACTGGGTATTGGACATCTATGTTGGCAGTTTTTTCTTTCATTACTTTAAAGATGTTGTTATACTGCTTTGGCTTGTGTTCTTTCTAATGAGAAGTCTGCTGACATTCATTGTTCTTCCTTGTGTAATGGATCTTTTCTGTGGCTATTTTTAAGAATTTTGTCTTTATCACCAGTTTTAAGCAATTTCATTCTGATGTGCCTTGGTGTGGTTTTCTTCATTTTTCTTGTTCTTGGGATTATTGGATGTGTGGGTTTAGAATTTGCATCAAATCTGGGGAAAAAAATTCAGCCATGACCTCTTTAAACATTTTTTGGTCTTACCACACCCCTTTTCTGTACTTTGGAGACTCCAATTACATGTGCATGAGGTTACTTGAAGTTTTAACCAGCTCACTGGATTGTTCATTTTACTTTTAGTCTCTAGACACTTTGGCTTCCCCAAACACCTAGCTCTGTCTGGCCAATTTAGGGAGACTTCTGGACTCTGACTGGGTCCTCCTCACCTGTGCTGTAGTCTGGATATTTTTTTCAATAAGTAAGTTGGAATAATTGTAGGTCTCCTCTCTTTTATTTCCCCACTCTAAGCAATCACTATCTTATGTTGTTTCATATATTTGGTCAAGTTTAATTAGTTGTTTCAAATAGGAAGGAAAATACGGTCATTGTTTCTCCATTTGGGTTGAAAATGAAAGTCCTTCAATTTGAATTTTGCTGAAGAAACTTTATTGGTTCCTTAGGGCTGCTGTAACAAAGAACCACAAACTGGTTGGCTCAAAACAACAGAAATTCATTCTCTCACAGTTCTAGAGGCAGAAGTCCAACATAAAGTTGTCAGCAGGGCCATGTCACCTCCAAAGATTCTAGGGAAGAAATTTTCCTTACCTTTTCTAGGTGGTTGGCTGTAACCCTCCGTGTTTCTTGGCTTGTAGATGCATCATTTCAATGTCTACTTCTGTCTTCATATGCTCTTCTCCCCTGTGTCTCTGTCCAAATTTCCTGTTCTTATGAAGGCACCAGTCATTGGATTATGGTCCACCCCAATACTGTATTATCTCATCTTTTTTTTTTTTTTAACTTGATTCCATGCATCTTATTTCAAGCTGCTGCAACAGAATACCATAAACTGGATGGCTTAAAAAACAAACATTTAGCCAGCCAGAGTGGCTCAGGTGGTTAAGCATCGTCCTGTGCACCAAAAGGTTGCCAGTTCAATTCCCAGTCAGGGCACATAACTGGCACATACCTGGGTTGCAGATTTGATCCTTGGTTGGGCACATGTGGAAGGCAACTAATAGATGTTTTTCTCTCTAAACGTGTCCTCAGTTGAGGATTTTAAAAAAAAATACCAACATTTATTTTGCTTAGTTCTGGAAACTGGGAAGTCTAAGATCAAGGTGCCAGCAGACTCAATGTCTGTTGAGAGCACACTTTCTGGTTTACAGATGACCCAAGGACACAGTGAAGAGAGCAGAAACGTGATCATCTCTCTCTTGTCTCTTCTTTTCTTTTTTTAAAGATATGTTTTTATTGATTTCAGAGAGCGGAAGGGAGAGGGAGAGAGAGATAGAAATATCAGTGAGAGAGAAACATGGATCAGCTGTCTCCTGCATGCCCCCCACTGGGGATTGAGCCCGAAACCCGGGCATGTGCCCTGACCAGGAATGGAACCGGTGACTTCCTGTTACATTGACATTGCTCAACCAATTGAGCCATACTGGCTGGGCTCATGTCTCTTCTTATATGGGCACTAATCCCATTTATGAGGGCTCCACCTCATGACTTAATTACCTCCCACAGGTTCCACTTTCAAATATCATCACATTGGCAATTTAGGCTTCTACATACGAATATAAATATTCAGTCCCTAGCAATCTGCCAAATAGGGTCAAATTCACAGATAGGAAGGGTTGGTATTTCAACGTATTTTTTGGGGGGGGTCTGGGTGAGCACAATTCAACCCATAACAGAAACTTCTATTCATCTTGATTAAAAAGTACTCTAAGTAGAACAAAGGTGATCTTCATGGTGAACTGTTAAAATACTCTGCCTTGCCCAACCGGCATGGCTCAGCGGTTGGCATGTCAACCTATGAATCAGGAGGTCACAGTTCAATTTCCAGTCAGGACACATGCTCAGGTTGCAGGCTTGATCCCCATTGGGGGCATGCAGGAGGCAGCTGATCAATGATTCTCTCTCATCACTGATGTTTCTCTCTCTCCTCCCTTTCTCTCTGAAATCAATAAAAAATATATTTTTAAAAATACTCTGCCTTATTAGTTTATTTTTAAATATCAAGTGTTTGTGACAGTTATAATAATTTCTAACTCAACTGCATGTTTACCTTTTCTTAAATATGATTTGCTAATACAATGAAATAATTGCTTTAAAACTTCTCATATTTGCTGGGTGTCGTTGTTGTTTTTTTCTTTAAATAAAGCCGTTGTATATTCTTTGGCTTTCTGTTTTACCATGGACAAGAGGTATAACTAGGGATTACAAGCGGTTAAAAACGGAAATTATAGTAATCAGCTGCTATACTGCTATCTTAGAAGTGGCTTCTTGCCTGAGGGTTAAAATGTGTAGTCAATTAAATCTTCATTATTTGAAGGGATTAGAAGGAACTCAGACAAATAGACTGATCCTTGATTTCATTTACAACTTCTCCTTACTAGTAAAAGAAAGCCAGAAAGGGATCACTCACCTACTCATTCAGTTTGCATGAGCTAACACCATCAATGACTGAAGCATGGTCAGAATCATAACAGAGGTCATGCAAGCCTACATTCTAAACTGACTTTGGTTAGGGCAGTGGTCGGCAAACTGCGGCTCGCGAGCCACATGCGGCTCTTTGACCCCTGAGTGTGGCTCTTCCACAAAATACCACGTGCGGGCGCGCATGTACAGTGCGATTGAAACTTCGTGGCCCATGCGCAGAAGTAGGTATTTTGTGGAAGAGCCACACTCAAGGGGCCAAAGAGCTGCATGTGGCTCGCGAGCTGCAGTTTGCCAACCACTGGGTTAGGGTGATAATAAGTGTGTAATCATGCCCGAGGATCCACAGGCTTTCTGCAATGAAAGTGAATCCTGAGATCTCCATCATCATACTCAATATGTTGTACTATTTTATTGGTCGGTTTATGTGACTTTCTCCCCCATGAGGACCTTGAGAGAACAAATTCCCCAATGCTTACTTAGCATAGTGAAATATATAGGTACTCAGAAAATATCTGTGCAGAGATGACTGTAGGAAATGAGGAAGGAAGGACCAAAGGAATGAATGAAGGGCTGGAGAAGTGCCTTTCTGGCTTTAATGTCATATCTACGGCCACACAGCTAGTTAGTGATAGGGAAGAAATGCAACTTGTTGTCCTGGTTCTCTAGTAGTTTCCTTTACAACATCTGTATTTATTATCTCTTTGGATCTCAGTTCTCTATATTTTACTAGTTTTAATGAATAATAATGCATAGTACTTACTATCTTCTGGGTATTTTTCTAAGTGCTTTTAATATATTAAGTCCTTTGATCCTTTTAACAATTCTCTATGGTAGGCACTATTATCTACATCAGGGGTCCTCAAACTACGGCCCACCGGGTGTTTTTGCCACCGCTGCCTGTTGCTTAGCAGCTGACTCGTCCCGGGCCGCAGTGCGCATGTGTGGAATGTGCGCCCCACTCTCCGACTCCCCTCCTCTCTGTCTCTCGACTCCTCCTCTCAGTCTCCGGTGTGATTGGACGAGTCACAAGCTTGCCTGTGCAGAGTCTGCTGCTGCCTGAGGACCGAGGTAAGAACAAGTTAGGATTTTTTTTTTTTTTTTGAGGTTAGGAGGTCTATTTTTTTTTTTTTTTTTGAGTTAGTAGGGCCTTTTTTTTAAGTTAGGAGAGCCTTTTTTTTTTTTTGAAGTTTTGTTTTTTTACTTCACAATAAGATATGTGCAGTGTGCATAGGAATTTGTTCATATTTTTTTTAAAATATAGTCCAGCCCTCCAACGGTCTGAGGAACAGTGAACTGGCCCCCTGTTTAAAAAGTTTGAGGACCCCTGATCTATATTATAGGAAACTAAAACACAGAGATGTTAAGTAATCTGCTCTAGTAAATGGTAAAGATGAGATTTGAACCCCAGCAGTTAGGTACTAGCGTCTATGCATAAGCAACTATGATACATTTCCTGAAATAGAATCACATTACCTTTTTGTTAAAGTTATGTGAGGAAAATTAAACTCATATTTAATAATATTCAATAGCATAATATAGATTTTATTGCACAAAGAGCATCTATTCTTTAAAATCTCAGTTGACTTTATGTTTAAGATACTCATTAGTTTGGTTATTCTTCGTTGAAAGGTATAATTCAAATGCAGATAAGTGAGGGTTGGCAGGATAATACAGTGGAAATTTTGTACTTTTCAGAAAAAGAATTTTAAGCAAATTTCTTGTACTTTTTTTCTTTTTATTATAATGACCAGCTTTGGGTCTTTCTTTGTTCCTGAGATCTATTTTTAGAATAAAATTTATTTTCTGAGTAAAAAAAGATACAGGATCAATAGAAAAACTAAGTTAAGGTTTATAAACTAATATTACTGAGAGGTAAATTAAAATATTCTTTGCATAGCACAAAAAATCCATATGCATTAAGTTCCTACTTTTATATAAATACTAGAGGCCCGGTGCATGAAATTCATGCAGGGGAGGGGGAGTGGGTTCCCTCAGCCCAGCCTATACCCTCTCCAGTCAGGGACCCCTTAGATGTCTAAACTGGCAGTCAGACATACCCCTTGCAATCTGGAACTGCTGGCTCCTAACTGCTCACCTGCCTGCCTGCCTGATCACCCCTAACCCCTCTGCCTGCCTGCCTGAGCACCCCTAACTGCTCCCCTGCTGGCCTGATTGCCCCCAACTGCTCTCCCCTGCTGGTTTGATTGCCCCTAACTGCCTCTGTCTCAGCCCCCACCACCATGGCTTTGTCCAGAAGGAAATCGGACATCCGGAGAAAGATGGCCAGTTGACCCAGTCTAATTAGCATATTACCCTTTTATTAGTATAGATTATATAGGATAGGATTGCTTAATGGAGGGGGGAAAAGCCTTTTTCAGCAGGAGGAGATGCTCTTGGCAGACAAAAATACATAATCCCTGCATCTGGACTGATAGCCAGCCATATGCACTATACTGCCAAACCGGTCATTAAAAAATTGAACCGATTTCTTACACCTTACACCAAAGAGATGTTGCCCTTAAAACCCCTCCTCAGCCCCCACCTTAGTTTCTGCCTTCGAAATTCACCCAGATTAGGTTCTGATTGGTCGGTTTCTATGCCAGTCAGTGTCTCCGGGCCTATCTCCGGGCCTCTCTCCAGGCCTGATCCGCAGCTGCGTGGCAGCAGCAAGGTTGTTAGGCCTCCAGCCCAGCCCCCGGCGGAAGGCTAATGACCTCGCCATGCCTGCCCCGCCCACTGCCCCCCACCGCCCCACCCGCCTGCCAGCCACCAGCCTTGCTGTGATAGGAGCCTTTGGGTCGCTGGGAAGGGACTGAGAGGTGCTCCATGCACTTCCTGGTGACCGGTTGTCCCTCTGGTCGCTTAGGTCGTGACGGCCCCTGGCCTTTTATAATGTAGATCATAAATACATGGTTTTCCTTTGTTAATAAACATTTATCTGTTAATGAGATTATGAATGATTTTTATATTTTCATTTTCTCTTTAGTATAACTTTTATTCTAAAAACTACCTTAAGCCAAAACCGGTTTGGCTCAGTGGATAGAGCGTCAGTCTGCGGACTGAAAGGTCCCAGGTTCGATTCCGGTCAAGGGCATGTACCTTGGTTGTGGGCATATCCCCAGTGGGAAATGTGCAGGAGGCAGCTGATCGATGTTTCTCTCTCATTGATATTTCTAACTCTCTATCTCTCTCCCTTCCTCTGTAAAAAATCAATAAAATATATTAAAAAAAAAACTACCTTAAAATTTGAGGTATCTGATAAATGAGTTTATAGAAAAGAAAGGGCTCCACTCAAAACATGGAAACACAAGAGGGCAAGAAAATCTACAGCTATAGAAACCATATACTCCAAACAAACTATAGCTGGAGTTAATTTGTCAGGCTCCATATTCATCAGGGATCCTCTGAGCAGAGGATCTGTGGAGCTCTGTGGGCCATCTAAAGGAATGTCCTGATAGCACCTTCCACCTAACTGGAAATTTGTAAAAATTGCATAATTGGTCAACCTAGGTCCATAGAAGGGACGCAACTATCTGTCTTGGATTGGTTTTATTTGTTGGACTGTGCGTTTTCCTTGGCTCCCATTTTATTGTTTTAAATTTACCTTTATTGTTGAAAATATCACAGATGATCCCTCTCTCCCCCACATTGACCCTCTCCACTTCATTGGCTCCCGTTTTATGCATTAACACTGAATGTATTAGCTTGCTAGGAGTGCCATAACAAAAGATCACAAATCAGGTGGCTTCCACGGCGGTAATTGATCCTCTCGTAGTCTGGGAGGCTAGGAGTCCAAGATCAGTGCGTTGGCAGGGCATGCTTCTTCTGGGGCCTCCCCTTGGCTTGCAGATGGCCGTCTTCCTGTGTCTGCATATGGCCTTCCCGCTGTACGTCTCTATGTCCAAATTTCTTCTTAGAAGAACACCAGACATGTCAGATTAGGGCCCACTCTAATGACTTAATTACCT
Organism: Myotis daubentonii; assembly: GCF_963259705.1. Taxonomy (NCBI): domain Eukaryota; kingdom Metazoa; phylum Chordata; class Mammalia; order Chiroptera; family Vespertilionidae; genus Myotis; species Myotis daubentonii. Next base: position 155,860,827 of record NC_081842.1, read on the forward strand.
CTTTAAAGATCTTATCTCTAAATACAATCACATTGTGAGGTATTGGGGGTGAGGACTCCAACATAAGAATATTGAGGGGACACAATTCAATTCGTAATACTGAGTAAGTTTACCTCATCTCATACTCCTCATGGATGTATCAGAGACAGAAAACTTTTTTTTTTTTTTACAAGCATAAGTTCTAGGTTCAAAGTGCCTGATGTTGAGTTCTGGCTCTCTCATTTAAAAGATGTTTGACCCAGGACAAGATATCTTGCCTCTCTACACTTCAGTGTCCTCAGCTCTCAAATGGGGACAATATAAGCACGTATCTCATAGGTTCATTGCAAGCATTCAATGACTTAACTGATGCAGATCTTGTGAGCATTGCTTATCACAGAGCCATACACTAAGTGCTCAGTAAAGTTTAGCTGTTATTGTTATATCAAATCATCTCGTTAATGTAGCTATTTATTTAACACTGTACTGGACAGAGAAGATATAGAGGTGAACACAAAAGATAGTATCTGCCTCTCAATGAGAATGGATTCCCCCCTAAATTTATGTGCAGTTTTTACTTATTTTGAGGAAACTTTTGTTCTTCTCTTAAAAGTTTTCAGTAGAAATACTTTTCTAGGGAATACGGAACAGTCAAAGCATGCTTGATCTCTCTGTCCTTCCCTCATTGTGGGCGTTGATTCTTGCATATGATTTATAGATTGCGGGAAAGGTAAAGTTTGAAAAGGAAACCTGAAGTGACAAATCCTATATATTCTTGATTATCTCTTATTTACTCCTTCACACACACACACACACACACACACACACACACACACACACACACACTATTAACTGTGCTGGACACATTTTCTAAATTCACAGGCCCTGATTCTGCCGCTAAATAATGCTGTCTGGTGAGGTGGTGGTATCTACTACATTAAGCAGTCCTTCTAGAATGCTTTGATGACTAAAAATATGGATGATGTGTCTGTCCTTTGTACACCAGCTCTCTCACCCTCATTTGGGAACACGTGCTTTGGGTACTTTTTCAAGCAAGGACTTGTGCTGATCTACCTCATACATTAATTCTAGCTGTAGTAATACTTTGGGGAAGGAATATGGTCCCAAAATAACCGTAGGAGAAGTGTGTCATGAAAGGTCATGGCAATGGGGCAGAGGATGTTGGACAGGAGAGTTCTAAAAATAGGGAGTAAGAGATCAAAGGACCAGCAGTGGCAAGGGACCTTTTCTGGAGGAGAAGGCAACATTCCCCAGCCTGCTCGTGCCTTCTGCTTGACCTCCCAGTCACACCCTACTTATAGAGAGGCAGGGGGTGGGAGGTTGGTGAGCACAGTTTTCTGTCCTGGGTGATGACTGCCTTTAAATAATTTTGATGAAAAATGTATTTATATGATGCTTCAAATCATGTCAAAATAAACAACATTATGGAGAATTTTACCTAACTGCCACATTCCTAATATTGCAAGAAGAAGTCTAAACATTTCCGATCAAGAATACATAATTTCAGCTTTCTTCTGGACTAGATCTTTAGGTTTAAAAGCTAAAGTTGAATTTTCATTGTCTCCCTACATTGTACCTGATGATTAAGTGTCTGCAAAGCCAAGCCTGAGTTTTAGGTGCACACACTAGAAATTGGGTTGACAGGTTCACTCACATCAGATTCCATCAGCCACTTGGGTGTTCTGTGGGATGGAGTATGGGTATATGTGCTGTCCAATGCTCTCCTCCTGTAAATAAAGCTTTGACAGTGATAAGGTGGGTAGATTAAGTGATGTTGAAAACATAGGCCTCTTGAATGAGTCTTAACAGATTATTGTATTGTGTGTGTGTGTGTGTGTGTGTGTGTGTGTGTGTGTGTGTGGTTTTGTTTTCTAATTTCAAAAGCTAGAGGGTTAGAAAATCTGGGATGAATCCCACAATCTCTCTAAAGGTCAATTTGTTCAACAGTAAAATAAGCTATTGACACTTGGCTTTGAGACAATAAATGTGTAGAAATGCTTGCAAACTATACAATGCTATGCACATGTTCCTTTCAAATCACATGGTTGTCAGAGAACCAGTCCATGAGTTCAAGAGGACTCCACCTTTTCCTATTCAGAGTGGTCTTTTCATTCATTCCCAAACTACTGACTGCACCACAGTGTGCAAGGCACTGTGCCAAGGCACCATGAAGCTTTCAGAGATGAATCACACCTGTCTTCAAGGAATTTAATGTACCAGGAGGCAGATAAACCACTAAAAAAAATGCACAGCTTGTGTTTTTTTTTAATTTAGTTTCACATGACTGCATAAGTGAGCATAATATCACTTTCAAAAAGTGATTTAGATTGTATGTCAATGATAATTGGAAAATAAAAAACTTTAAAAAGTGATTTAGTAGCTCCTCTTAAATATTTAAATAATAATGTATATGTTAATTAACATGCATTAGTCTGTTAATAGACTAATTAACATGTATGCCATTATCAAGAATATTAAGAAATGCATGTGAAAGGAAAGGTGTCTTAACTCAAGACAGGCCATTTGAGGTGCCACAGTGACTAATGATGATTGACAGTGCCCTAATCCCAGCCCTTGTTGAGTGATCAGTCTTCATTAGGATCCCCAAACCAAAACTGACCTGAAAACAATTGATTCTGTCTGGCCCTAAAGCCAATTTCTCCGTTTGTTTTGATTCAAGTCTTTCTTATCTGGAATCCATGAGTGAGAGCCTCTTTGTTTAGCATTTTAGTTGCAGGACAGTTAACAGACCTCTGACTTTATTCTCAAAACAGAGATGAAGTTGAAATTACTCCAGGAGATTGGGAATCCTAATATTTATGTGAGGCAAATAATACAGCCAGAATCCTGAAAATTATGTAATTTGTGGCCAATTTAATGAGAATATGATATTTGGCTAATAAAATTTCCAGCCATTTGAAAATCACAAAATCTTACCCATGTAAATTCTAGCTAACAGCACATTTTGTCAAAATTATGTCTTCAAAAAATATTCCTTGAATAAAAATATTAAAAGTCTCCTGAAAATATAGGACATGATTCGGATCTCTTTTCCTAGTAGAAGAAAGCTGCCTAAGAGATCACAGTTCCCTTTTCAGGATAAGTAGGAGGGCCTGTATATTGGTCTTGATCAGCCTCTCTTTTAGGCATTACTAGGATTAAATCAGCATGAGAGATCTTAAATGTGGTCCTGAGAAAAAAAAGAAGCTATTGTGAATTCAGAAAAGAGGAATATTTCATTTAATTCTCAGAATAATGGTTGAAAATTAATAGGGAGAATCTGTGGGTGCTAACACTTAGCTGATGAGCACCACAGAATGAAGGGAAGAGAAATGTCAAATACTGTGCGAGCAACAAGTATAACCTTCAGTGAAGATGCTCATGGTAGGCACAGAGGCTGGGCTACCTTAGTAGTAAGAGGTCAAGACTCCAAGCCATAATTTTCAGAAAATCCCTCCACAGGGAGTCCAGCAGGCTGGGTCCAACTTCCCAGCCTACAAGCACTTGGACTAAAATGCCTCAGAAAAGGGGGAGTCCAGATCTGCATCACAGACCCAATTACAGGCTCAATGTGGCAACCCATGATGCCTCAGTTGGACCCAAGCCACTCCCTGGTTCTCACCAACCTCCCTACATGTTTTCAGGAAATTCCAGGCGTTTTCATTGTGAGTTGGTCAGTAATAACAACTCTTACAGAAGACCGATCAGTTTTAGGAATAAAAGGCAGGGCCAGGAATTCATTTCCTGATTTTTCTGGTATATACTGCTATGTACCAAACTACTCCAAAACTTAGTAACTTAAAACAGTACCCATTATATTAAATCTCATGGAATTTGGGCAGAGCTCAGCTGGGAGACTCTTCTGTTCTGAGGTCACTCAGTGGTACTCAGCTGGCAGATGTGCTGGTCGAGAGAGCCTGAGATGATCTTACTCACATGCCTGGCACCTTTGTGGGGGTGGCTGGAAGTGTAGCTCAGCTGGGACTGTCTACTGGAGCACCCCCACACTGTGGTGTCTGCAGCACTGCCGGCTCAGGGTGGCTAGACATCTTACATGGAGGCCGAGCAGGCATCCCAAGAAAACCAGGAGGAAGCCACATAGCTTTTGCAGACCCAGCCTCAGAAGTCATACAGCAGCATCTCTGCAGCATTCTCTTGGTTACAAGTGAGTCATAAGGCCATCCCAGATCCAAGGGGAGGGAAATAGGCTCCATTTCTCAATGGGAGGCCACATTGTAGAAGAGCGTGGGGAATACTGCTGCAGCCATCTTTGGAGAATATTATCTTCCACTGGGGCTTCTAATCATGTCTCACTAATACGCTACTCAACTGCCTCTGCATACCTGATTCCTGTCCAGGGGTCAGTTCCTGTGCCTATTCAGAAGCCAACCTTCTTCTCTCCCTTCTTTCCCATCTCCCTAGTCAAAATCCCTCTCAAAAACAAACAAACAAAAAAACAACTTCCCAAAGACCACCTAAAACACAAGGCAGAGTAAATAAGTACTTAGTTGAAACCAGCAAGATGGCATGGGTCAAAGAGGAAGGAATAATCATGATGAGAAGAATTACAGGGAGTCTTATTGAGGAGATGGCCATTATCCTGGATTTGGATGGACAAGCAGAATTTTGACCAGTTCGAGAATAGGGGAGAAAGGCATGTCATTTCTACATGAGCAAAAGCACAGAAGTGTAGAAAGGTATGTTGCATGAGGAAAAGGTAAGGCTGCTAAAGAATTTCAGCTTCACACTCCGTGGCCACTGGGAAGCCAGGTTCTAAAACTGTTAGGAAGACAACTCTGGCAGCAGAGTGGAAGATGCATTGGAGAGGTGAGATTTGGTTGGCGGGCAGGGGGGAGGGTGGGGTGGGGGGGCGGCGGGCGGGCGGGGAGTGGGGTGGCCAGTGTATGTGGGGGGGGGGTAATTTGGTATCCTTTTGAGAAAGAGGCTTTCTTTCTCTCCTGATCTCTAGGTGAAACAGGACCAGTAGCTCTTTCTCCAGAGATGATGGCTTAGACTGGTAGGGTTCATCACTAGGCTTGGACCTTCCTTCAGCAAAACTTGTCCAGATATATTTGGATTGGATATTTGGTGGAACTAGTTATCCCCGTAGGATTCCATCTCCCATCCCCCATCCCCGTGAATCTATGCTTCAGCAGTCTTGGAAACCCAACTTTAATTTTCCAAGTCCACCCCAAACCCTTGCCCTAGCTAACAAAGTCTAGACTTCCTACTGTTTCTTCCATCATTCCCTCAAGCTCTTTGCTGCAACCATGCAGAACTTCTCACCATTTCCTGGTTTGCCAGGTCCTATCCAATTGCCACATCTTTGCATATGATCTCTTTGCCTGAAGAGTTCTTTCTATCAGCCTCCTCTCCACCAAACAAGTTCAAAGTCATCAGTTATTACCCAGCTGGAGCATGTCACCCCTATGGAGCATGATGCAGTAGGCTGCTATCTTCTGGTCTCCCATGTTCTGTCTTCTATTGTAACATCTGTCCCATTATTGTGACATGTGTATTTCATGTTTATTTAGTGCAGTGGTCGGCAAACTCATTAGTCAACAGAGCCAAATATCAACAGTACAATGATTGACATTTCTTTTGAGAGCCAAATTTTTTAAACTTAAACTGTATAGGTGGTACATGGTTATTAACTTAATTAGGGTACTCCTAAGGCTTAGGAAGAGCCACACTCAAGGGGCCAAAGAGCCGCATGTGGCTCACGAGCCGCAGTTTGCTGACCACGGATTTAGTGGGTTAGATTGAGCCCCCTGTAGGAACAGACCATGTTTGATCATCTTTGTATCACTAGTGTCTCTCATAGGAGTTGATGGTCAATAAATGTTACATGAAGGAAAGAAAATAGGAAGTTCATTTGACTCTCGTTAACATAAGTGTTGATCTGTATTTCTGATGTAGAAATCCGGACACTGAATGAACAAGGAATTGGTGCCAATCTACGCAAAATAGTGGTGTTTAAGTCTGCTCAACAGAAGCTGTGTTTCTGTTGACATAAGGTTACCAAAGTAATCTGGAAAATCAACCAGATCCCAGAGCTCTAATACAAACCCAGTTTATTTTTAACAGTTTCCCAGAGGTTTCACGAACAGCCCAGTGGTCATGTCTGTCCTACCCAGTAACTATTGTAACTGGCAGTTTCTTGCCTGGTTCCAGAGCTGCAGAGCGGCCCGTGTAGTTGCCTGGATTCATCAGTAACATTCTCTTCTGCTGAAAGGCTGACATTAACGAGTAGTTTAGGTCATTGTCAACTTCTGTGGTCTCTCTTTAAAACTTAAGGTCGCACTTTCATAAAATCGTGGGGAACTCAGCTTACACATCCACTAAGCCCTAAAGAATGCTCTGTGGGCAGAGCTCAGCTTACTTGGGAGGACTTTGTTTGCGCAGTGTTTCAGGGCCTGGGTACATGGGATGTTTTCCCTTTGACCAAGATCTGCTTTATATAACCAAGGCAGTGCTGGTGTTGGTAGTGGTGTTCTTGCTATGGTTAGAACAGATTGACAAATGCTGCCTGTGCTTGCTGAAGCTGCAGATTAATGTAATTGTGCTTGCTCACGGAGAACCAGTAAATTGGACTCCCCTATCCCCCACACCCTTAGGGTGTTTGCTGGGCTTATTAAACAAGAGTCTGTAAAGGTGTAACATTTTGCATCTTTCTGAGTGAAACCTTATTTAATTTTACCCATTACTTAGCACCCACCCTGACTCTCGCACTGAATTTCAGTTTCAGATATTTTCACCTCTGTGGTGACACATATGTGAAAAGGGTCATTTTAGGGCTTATAGATTATGAGCAATTCATCCCCATACCAAATAATTCTCCCCTACAATTGTCCTTTAAAGAGGGAGCTCCCCTCTCCCATCCAAGGTTCACTAAGGACTTGAAGCAAAGGAGCTGGTGAGGTGGGGGAAGGGAGAGTGGACTTTGGACAGTCACAGCTGGCTTATGTCCTAATGCTGCCACTTACTTAGGTGACCGGAACCTCTCTGGACCTCAGCTTCTCTTGGGATCAGTCCCTCATCACAGATTTGATGTAGATGAAATGATGTAGTCATTAGAAGGCACTCAGTGAAGATTAGTTTATTTCCTTCCTTGATAGGTCAGTAGGGCTGGGGAGGGGAGACATAAGAAGCGGAAACTTCAGACTAAAGAGGTAGGAAACGGTGTCAGTTGGGTATATCTAAAATTAGAATATGGACTAGGATCCAAATGATGGTCATTTGACTTGCAGTTTCCCAGGAACACGTCTATTATACCAGGCAGTGCCAATTTTGGGATTCTGCAGCTACATTTATAATCACCGTTGTTTTTAAGGTCCCCTTGATTCTATAGCTTCTCTAGTATCATAGACATTTCTATTGTCGAAAGTAAAGGTCTACGGGTTCCAGTGAGTGAACTCCCAGCCCAAGTGTCAGTGATGTAAAACTTGTCTAGAATTACAAAATATTACTCCAAAGAGGCAAAAATAAGTTCATGTGACTGAAATGTCATCCATGCGATTAAGTGGAAAATAAGAGATTTAGCTCTTAGATCAGTGGTTCTCAACCTTGGCTGCACATTAGAATCACCTGGGAATCTTTTTAAAATCCTGATTTCCAGGCCTCATCCTCCAGAAATTCTGTTTCTTTGTTACTAATGTTGTGGCCCCACCCCATAACAAAGAAACAGAATTTCTGGAGGATGAGGCCCAGAAATCAGGATTTTAAAAAGATTCCCAGGTGATTCTAATGTGCAGCCAAGGTTGAGAACCACTGTCTTAGATAGATTATTACTGAATATTTTCATAATATCTTCTATTAAAGCTTGATACAAGGCATTCTGTTCTCCTAAGTCCTTTCTTCATTTTTGATTCCTGAAGCTTTTAAAACTTTTCTAAGTAAAAACTTTAAAGTACAAAGAAAACACCATGGATATGTGGCTAAATATTCTAGAGTCAAACTTCCACAAAGTAGGAGAAAAGATAACAGCCCTTGCTGATGGAAGCAGAGACCAAACATCTCCCATCTTCTATTTCAGTGGTTCTCAACCTTGGCTGCACATTAGAATCACCTGGGAATCTTTTTAAAATCCTGATTTCTGGGCCTCATCCTCCAGAAATTCTGTTTCTTTGTTATGGGGTGGGGCCACAACATTAGTAACAAAGAAACGGAATTTCCGGAGGATGAGGCCCGGAAATCAGGATTTTAAAAAGATTCCCAGGTGATTCTAATGTGCAGCCAAGGTTGAGAACCACTGTATCTAGATCTACTTCAGGAGAAACTCTAGGGTGGCCTCAGCAATTCTTGTTTTAGCAAGCCCCCCAGGTGATTCTAATGACGGTCAAGTTTGAGAACTGTTAGTCTAGAACAGAGTTTGAAAAATAGAAAATCATAACCTTCAGAATGTCATTGTTATAAAAAATTTATTCCATGCTTAAAGAGAAACAAAAAAAGTTAACAGTCTCTATAATCCTTACATAAATATAGCTTTAGACTAAAGAGCTTTTTGAAAGCCAATACCACTATAGAATGACGGTTTGGGGGAGACCTCTCAAAAGGTCATTTCTCAGAGCCTATTACATTAATACGGAGTGTTTTAGCTGCCAAAGTTAGGTTATAACCTACAAATGTTCTGTGGAACTAGGTCCATGAAATAGCTATCTACGAAAGGGTTTGGGTGCCCAAATGTTTTAGAGTACTCTGGGTTACACAAAATGAAAAAGGTTTCTTTTGTTGTTGTTGAGAATTGCTACAAAAAGAGAACATGTTTAACTTTGTGTAAACCAGTGCTCTGCAGAACTTCTCAGAGCTTGCAATATGTGAAAGTATAATTATGAATTTCCAAAAGAGGATGCTCTCTCTTGTGTGTAAGGTGGCTCTTTTAGTATATAGTGTCCTGCCGGGAGCCGGTCCATCCTTGCTGTTTCAAGGGACCTGGCATATATGGCATACGGTTCTTAATATGTTTGCTCACCTTCTTGGCTCTGTGTTTTAACCAAGGTCACCTCTGAGAAAGGTTGTTTCCCCAGGTAGGGATTTTCCCCTGAAGTTAGGGAGGGAATAAAACCCCTTAACTAGGTGCCAGGCGGGTAATTAATCACTTTAACTACGAACAATCATACTTAAGCTACATAATCTTTACTCCCTGGAATGGAGATAAGAAACGCCCTAACCTTTGGAATAGAGATTGATGGGATTGAATCAACTGGTATAAATACAGATGTAACAAGACAGAAAGAGACAGAGCTTAGAAGAGAATTCAGAAGACAGAACCTACACGGAGCCTCGAGACAGAAGAACTTCACTGGAGAGAACATGGCAAAAGATCCTGGACTGAACCTGACTACAGAAATTGGCAAGAGAACCTGACCAGGACCTGGCTACAGAACCTGGCTGGAGCACCTGGAGAACCTAGCAAGAGAACATGGCTACAGAACCTGGCTGGAGCACCTGGAGAACCTAGCAAGAGAACATGGCTACAGAACCTGGCTGGAGATCCTAGGCAGAACCTCTCTGGAGATCCAAACCAGAACTTGGCTGGAGATCCTGGCTAGGCTGCTGATCAACTGAACGCTGTCTCCGTGTCATTCCTTCTTCGCCGACTCCGTCCACACCTTTGGGGAACCCCTGGACCCGCTGGGGTTGGACCCTGGCAGTGTCCCTTAAACTTGTTTGACCATGGAAACCTTTTTCTGTGGAGTATCCCTTGGGACCAGAATTCTGCAGAATCCACTTTGGGAAATGTTGATCTGAAGTATAGAATGCTAGAATTTCTGGCTCGGAGCATTTCCTAGATATCAGCCAGTTAAGTCCATTAGTTCTGAGCACCTAGCTTGCTTAAAGTTACAGATCTAATTATTCTGGAGCCTTTTGCATCTCCTGTTTATGCTGTTACTACCCTTGCAGATATGAGAATCTTTATTATTATTATTTTAAATATTTTTATTGATTTCAGACAGGAAGGGAGAGGGAGAGATAGAAACATCAGTGATGAGAGAGAATCATTGATCGGCTGCCTCCTGCACACCCCCTATTGGGAATCGAGCCCACAACCTGGGCATGTGCTCTTAACCAGAATCAAACCCGAGACCCTTCAGACCACAGGCCAACGCTCCATCTACTGAGCCAAACCGGTTAGGGTTACGAGAATCTTTTTTAAACATCAAATTTTATATGGTTATACACCTACCTCCTACACACATATATGTGGGTGGATGAAATTAGGTAAAATGTTTTACACTTGTCTGTTTGAAAAGTGGCCTAATACCACAGTCTTTGGAGTCAGATTCCAGCTCCATTGTTTAAAACCAAAAGGTGACTTATTTAAACTCTACAAATCCCAGTTTCCTCTGTGTAAAATGGGGATAACAATTGTATCTGCCTTCTGGGTGCTAAAAAGAGGTAAACAAAATAATTTCTATAACATAGCACTGTGCTTGCCACACTGTAAATGCTTAATAAATGTTTGGCACTGTTTTATTGAGCAATTAAAAAATTACATAGTGGACAAAAGTTACAAACAAATCCACAGTGCTTTCAAAGAATTTGTATTTTATTAGATCAAATTAAATTGCACATGCATATCATATGCAGGTAGAAGACATATTTATTTAGTGTTTGATGTGCAAATCAATTTGCAGATCCTTTGCAGTAACCTTAACATTTGGGGTTTACTGACTATAGGTTAGGGTTAACCCATTTTTTGTCTAAAAATAGACTGTCTATTTTTATTGCCCAGATGGTGTGGCTTAGTGGTTGAGCATAGACCTATGAACCAGAAGGTCACAGTTGGATTCCCAGTCAGAGCACATGCCCAGGTTACAGGCTCGATCCCCAGGAGGCAGCCGGTCAATGAGTCTCATCATTGATGTTTCTTTCTCCCTCTCTCTCTTTCTCTCTAAAATCAATAAAAATATGTTTTTTTAAAATGTTACTGTGAGGAAGTTACTGATCAACTGTTCAGGTCTGCAGAAGATTTGATCAGAGGAAATGGTCTCCAGCATGCACAAAGAGATAAGTAAAAAATTAACTGCAAAGGAATTTAAAAACAGGAACAAAAAAAAGGCTACATGAAGGCTCGCTTCTCATGTAAATGTTTTTAAAAATAGACAATCTATTTTTTTAATATATATTTTTTTCATTGATTTTGGAGAGGAAAGAAGAGGGAGAGAGAGAGAGAAACATCAATGATGAAAGAGAATCATCTATTGGCTGCCTTCTGCACGCCCCCCACAGGGGATCGAGCCCTCAACACAGGCATGTACCCTTGACCGGAATCGAACCCGGGACTCCCCCCAGTTCAAAGGCCAACACTCTATCCACTGAGCCAAACCGGCCAGGGCAACAATCTATTTTTCAAAATATGTTTTTATTGATTTTATAGAGGAGGAGAGAGGGAGAGAGAGAGAGAGAGAGATAGACCAATGATGAGAGGGAATCATTGATCGGCTGCCTCCTACAGAGGACCGTAACCTGGGAATGTGACCAGGAATCGAACCGTGACCTCCTGGTTCATAGGTCGACGCTCAACCACTGAGCTACGCCAGCCAGGCCCTCACAGTAACATTTTATTTAGAGTAAAACCTCTTCCTAAAGAAACGACTCTATCAACACTGTGATATGCCCAGCATTTGAGTAAACAGCTTTGTACAGATAAAAGACATTTGAAACCTCCTCTGTCGTTTCAAGGGACTTATGCCGGAGTTGATGGAACAAATTTATCATTTGAGAGCATCCAACTGCTATACCGATGGTACTGGTTGGAAATGCAGCTGATGTTCAGAAAAGGACAAAATAAAACTCCATGTAGGAAGAAGCATGTTAGGAATCAGGACTTAAATTCTAATCCAGGCTTTGAAACACACTGTACCTTGGACTAGATTTTAACTTCTCTAGATCTCAGTTTTCTTATCTGTAAAGTGAACAATATGACCAGGCTCTGTCTGTCACCCCTTATGGTGGGAGACCTTTATCCCCAACATGCATTTTCACATTGACTGCTCATACAGCCCTCTGATACAGCTCCGTTTTTCCATTGAGAACACTGAAACTCAACAAGGTTATGTAACCACATAGCTCGTAAGTTGTTCTAGTCCTCCCACCCGGGTTTCCCCCGACTCTGGCCTCTTTTCTCTCTCTTTTTTAAAAATATGTTTTTGTTTATTTTTTAGAGAGAGGGAGAGAAAACATCTATGAGAGAGATAAACTTCTATCGGCTGCCTCCTGCATGCCCCCTACTGATCAAGCCCACAACCTGGGCATGTGCCCTGACCAGGAACCCAGCCAGCAACCTCTCAGTACACGGAAGATGCTCAACCAACTGAGCCACACCGTCCAGGGCTGGCCTCATTTCTCTTCATCACAAGGCCACGTTTCTCTTTTGAGGGTACGATAAAGGCTTAAGCCGGACCTTCTGAGATGGGTGAGGGCAGAGATCGAGTTGCACTGTGGGTCTAACTCAGTCCCCAGAGTACATGATAATTTATAGTGCGACTCCCTCCCTGAGTCCCAGAAAGCCTATAATATGAGGTTATTTCTGTCCCCAAACACCAGCATTATTATGAAGATCCGCTGAACAGGACGTTAGTTTGCTGCTTATTCATTAACCTTTTCTTTTTTAAGCATTTCTTCTCTTTTTTTAATTCTTGGGTCATTTTTAAGTTGCCTTTTTCCTAAGTTCTCCTCAATTTTCCAAATAAAACTCTCCCTATTATCATATAAACAGAAAGACCATTTTCTCCCCACCTTTTCCAATTCACTAGCCCGTAAGTCATCACCAGTGTAACATCATGTTTAGACTTTTCATGAAAGAATGACTACATTGACTTGCATTTGTTTCTACTCCACTAAGTTCAGAACTCTTCTCTCTCTCTCTCTCTCTCTCTCTCTCTCTCTCACTCACTGATCAGTGCTGTTTGCCTTCTGTCCTTGTGTGGTCTGCTGGAGTCTGACGTTTAGAAGTGGAAGAGCCAATCATTGCAATCCTGAAGGTTTACTGAGTGCTCACTTCGTTTCAGGTACCCTTCTAGATGTGTTACGTTTAATCTTCACCAGCACCACAAAAGTTAGAAATTACTAGTGTTCCCATATTACAAACAAGGAATTTGAGACGAAACCAGTCTGTCCAAAGTTGCTTTAAAAAAAAAAAAATCATATAGCAGAGTCAAGGGTCAAACTTAGAGAGTTTGGCACCAAAACCTAAGCCTATACTTTTGCCTCCTCCAAAGGAAAAAAAGTGGTACATATGTGGGAGGATCAGCCTCCCCCTCCCCCTTTCCAAACTGCTCCCCCTCCTCTTCTGCCTCCTGGCCTCCTCGCCTCCTTTTTCTCCTTCACCTCATCACCATCATCTTTTTCAGGTTGAGTTGATTTGGATGGAGTTTATTTGAGTAGTGTAGGAAGGCTAATTATTTAGGCTAGGAGAAAATTAGCAACAAGAGAAGGAAATTAAGAAAGGGAACATTCTGGATATTTATTTACATCTCATATACACCTCTTTCCCGAATGGAGAGTTGTTTCCTGACCAATTTTTTTTAGTGAAAGAGGGTATTCACAGCTGGGAAAAGCACGCCCCACTGCTGGCAGGACTCGACCGCCGCCACACCTAGTAGTGAGACTTGGAGAAATTAAGAGCTCACTGCCATTTCTAACGTATTTTAATAATTGACAGAATAGAAATGGATCCTTATCTTTTAAAAAGATTTAGAAAATTTCTCCATCTTATGACCTCTGCTGTGTCTTACTGTCATGATAAAATCATGTGTCTGGTATTTTCTTTGGCCCTGCTAATAGCAAGACTTTAAATTATTAAAGGAGAAGGAATGTGAAGGCTGCTTCTTTCCACTCTGCTTTGAGAGTTGTTGACTCTTTGAGATTCCCTCTCTCAGCCTTGGAAAGATTCATTTTTTGTTGGGAGTGTCGTCCTAGCTTTGCTTCAGGCTTAGGAACACGAAGGGCAAGAGCTTAGCTGCTGAATGGGGCAGAGGAATGTTTGAGTGGCAGGGGAAGGGGGTTGTTGACTATACTTAAAATACTTTTTGCAAATATCTCATATAATGTAGGTTTTGCCATTCCCCAGGCTCTTCTCCGACCACCTCCCAAACTTTTAAATAAATGTGTAGAATTATAGTGTGTGCAGAGGAAGCTAGAAAATGAACTCCACTGTTCCCATCTCCGCAGGCGTCTGTGCGGTGTGACAGGGTGAATGGGCCCTTTGGGAATCCTAAGGGAATCCTCTAGATCCAAATTCCTCCACGGGGCAAACTCCCATCAGCTGTGTAAATAGTGTGGCAACGTGTGGAAGCCACAGGCAGTTTCCTGAGAGTCAGCTACTGTGTCCAGGTAGTTAAAGGATTCATGTCCCATCCATCCTGAGGTTTGCAGGGAGTGAGTGGAGTCTTGTCATCCCTAATGAGTGGGTGGGTGGTAGGAATTCTCTCTCCACTTTATTTAGTGGGAGGGAAGGCACTCTGATGAGGACAGATAGGGCCAGTAGATAAGACCACAGGTGTCGGAGTGAAGAAGAAGACTATAACTGCAAACTGGAGACAGACTTGGGCACTCACTGGCAGATGTTCATCTCAGCTCAAGAAATTCCTGGGCCTAGGCATAAGACATTGTGCTCCGAAGTTGTTTACTTAGCTGTTCTTTAGAATGAGAACTTGAATGCAATTCATGTATCCAGTTTCTTTTCCCCACGACATCTGAAAGAAAGCAGCAACCTGAAGGCTTTCTGTCCATCAAGCCGCGCCGCCTGCATGTGCCTGAGCCTCTGTTGGGTGTTGGTTTGCAGCTGCATTAACCTCAGCTCTTCCCCATGTAGAAATCTGGATGGTCGCCCCGGCTCCTGGATCTAAAGTTGTTTCACGTTTCTTATGCGTATTTTGCAGTCTTCATCCCTCTGACATCCAGTTTGTTTGCTTAGCTTAAATGAATAGGCGTGGATACAAATAGCTAAGTACAAGCAGTTCTCTATGTACATCTGTACCTAATGCATTACTGAAAATACGAACAAATCTGCAAGACTGAAATATTAGATTTGCCTGTTCGTAGTACCAAAGAACGAAAATGCTGTAAAATCCCTAAATACATCTTGTTGTTTAGAAGTAGTCTTTAATTACATGATCCTAGCATTTGTGTGTGTGTGTGTGCTTTTTTAAATTCTTTCCCTTCACCACTAAACACACGGTATACTGGCTGAAGTCCAACCATCATCCAGTTGATGCAAAGGTTTTTCTGATTTTGGCTGGACCACAGTTTTCCATCTTCATCTTAATTGAATTGTTTATGAGACTTACCCTTCTTGTCAATCGTATCGGTAAATTTATTTTTCCATTTTAAGCCCCATTTTCATAGATGCATATAGATAAAACCCAACAAAACATGCAAATAATTAAACAAGTATTCCTGAACAAAGATAGCACCAAGCCGCCCCAAAAGAACAACTGTATCGGCCAATTGTCCCGTTTCACCAGGACCAATTTAAGTGCTATGTTGCTCCTTTCTTTAGAGTTCTCTCAACTTGCCTAAACCATTACAGGAGTTTCCAGATACCAAGATTGCATGCTGTTATGGGTATGTTTCTTTTATTTTCTTTTTTAAAAATATATTTTTATGGATTTCAGAGAGGAAGGGAGAGGGAGAGAGAGAGAGAAACATCAATGATGAGAGAGAATCATTGATCGGCTGCTTCCTGCACGCCCCACACTGGGGATCGAGCCCACAACCTGGGCCTGTGCCCTGACCGGGAATCAAACCATAACCTCCTGGTTCATAGGTCGACGCGCAGCCACTGAGCCACGGTGGCTGGGCTGAGCATGTTTTCTTGCAGTGATCAACTTCTTGGCATTGGACAAAAGTCCCGAACCCCAGGAATTGGGGGAAGACAGGTGCAAATGCGGTTACGGGTTTCCTGTGCACATTATGAACAATCTGCCTCATACCGTCTGGGAGAAGCCTGTCTCCCAGATCTCAGAGTACCCTTCACATATTATAGTTGCTGTTTTCTTCAAAACAATAGAATGCTTGAACTGTTGCTGTTGTTGTTTTCAAGACTCAATGTGTTAGATATGTATATAGATAGTTGTGACAAAAAATTTAATCAAGAGTAATTCCGTAGAGGAGAGAGGAAATGGAAAACAATGGGAGGTCGGAATCATTCTTTTGTCTTTTTTTTTTAACCACATTTTACTGGCTCCTTGTGAGGATAATCTGGTGGTATATTGGCCTTCATGTACATCTTAATAGCATATAAAAATAAATCTGAGAAGCAGTATAGTAGAATCAAAGCAGTAGAGCAAAGACTTTGAAGGAAGATAGTTTGGATCTCAACTCTACTACTTTCTAGCTGTATGAACTATTTAATCTTGCTGAGTCTCAGTATCCTCATTTTAAAAAAGGGGGATAATTATGCCCATCTCTCAAGGTGATTATAAAGATTAAACATATATTTCATAAATTTTTGTGAAGTCACCCAGTGTTAGTCAACCAACATAGATTTGTTTCACTGATTTCCTGGTGTGGTCTGAAAACCTGTGATTTCCATTTCCTCTTTAACAATTATAGGCCAAATAATAATGCTAACCATGGTGGAAAGGGACTGGAGGGTGGCGGCAGGCATATGTATGCAAGTGTACTTGCGGTTAGACAAGATGGGCCTGAGTACTGGTGCCATCACTTTCTCACTATCTGTGATGCTTTTCACAAATCAATATGTTGGCTGAGGGTATGGATAGACAGAGGGTCGTTTTCTTAAAAAGACTGGATAACTATTAATCTAGCTATTAAGTCCCCACATCTGGATTTATGATGTTGGAAGATATTTTCAGAAATTGAAATGTGAGGTGACATAAACTGTTTTCTTGTGACAGGAATTCCAAGCCAGATAGGTGGAAATAGGGGAATGTGGAGAGGGGTTTGAGAGGGTAGAGAATTCTGATTTCCTCAGAATCTATGCAGCAATGGGCTGAGGAAACATATTTTAAAATCTCATAGATTCTTTCAGGCCCAAGCTATAAGCCTTTAGGATTATTCATTCTTGGTGTCTTTTCAAAGGTCGGACATAACAGCAGTTTGTTAGATGCTTTTGTGAATGGTGTCATATTTAAAAACACCAGTTTCTCAAATGACCTCCCATAGAATTATGGACAGTGTTTAGGCCATGGAGTAAGGAAATCTGGATTCAAACCCCACTTCTGCTGTGGTTTAGGCCAGTGGTCGGCAAACTGCAGCTCGCGAGCCACATGCGGCTCTTTGGCCCCTTGAGTGTGGCTCTTCCACAAAATACCATGTGCGGGCACGCACGTACAGTGCAATTGAAACTTCATGGCCCATGCGCAGAAGTCGGTATTTTGTGGAAGAGCCACACTCAAAGGGCCAAAGAGCCGCATGTGGCTCACAAACCACAGTTTGCTGACCACTGGTTTAGGCAAAAGGATTCTTTAACAATTCTGAACCTCTGTTGATCCATTCATGAATTGTGTATATTAATACTTACATCAAAGAATTGTTTAAGAACTAAATGAGAAAAAAACATGTTTTTAAATTTTTGCAAGCTCTCCACCAAAATGAACAGTTTCAGTAGTAAGTCACAGGATTTTGCTGTATTTTATAAAACATAAATAAACAAATGAACAAACAAAAACCTGTACATCATTTACTAATGTTTGAGACTATAATAATGAGGAATACAAACAAAGGACTGTGAGATACTTTTTTTTTTAATGGAACACTTTCCTATGAAATATTTGAGCAAGGGCCAAGGCCAAGGCATAGTTAGGTTTCCTGCAACAACTTCCCCTCCAGGCAATGGCAAGAACAAAATGACAAAAAATTTCCACTGGAGCATACAGGGCATTTCTTCTATTTGTTGCTTAGGAGGTTTTTATAAATGGAAGGTTTCGTTGAGTCTAAGTTCTGAAGAGCCTCCTTTAAAAAAAGGTGTAATCTAAAAGAAATAAAAAAAAATTACCACTTAGACAAAGTGCAGCTGTGTAGGTCCATCAAGTTGTGACTTGATTGTGGCAGGAGAATTAACTTTTCTTGAAGTACTACACCTCCATTCTTGGATGAATAGTAGCAAAATGCTTGCGGCCACCAGTCTTCATTTGGTTTTCATGAATGAGAGGAAAATCACTAAATGTGTTCTCAGTAGTCATCCAACTGATACATATCTTTTAAGAGTCTATTATATGCAAGAAGTTGCTAGGCTTTACAGTGACAGGAGGAAGACATGGGGATAGTTGTACAAATATATATGAGTTACATTCTGGATCACAAAGAAACGTACACACTAGTGGAGAGATCAAGTATACATAACCCTCTTCCAATATAACAAGTAGTAGTTTCATCTGAGAGTGCACAGTGTATGATAATTCAGAGGAATAAGAGGTCCTTTTCATTTGGCAATCAGGAAAGTTAATGACGAGGGGGTGTTAGAGCCAGGCATTGAAGCATAGCTGTCTTTGGACACGTGTAATAAGAAGTAGTACATATTTCTGGTATAGGAAAATCAAGGCCGAGGTACAGGAGAGGGCAAAAGGAACAAAGGACTGTGAAATACTTTTCTTTTTTGACGAGAAGAGGAGGAAATAAGATTAAAAGTTGAACCCCAGGCCAAAGGAAAAGGGAACGTAGTATACTGGAAAAAGAATTTACTCGGTATAAAATGGGTTGATGTTTTATTTTCTTGAAAAGAGTCACTTTTCCCCCCTCATTTTAATGTTTTTGAAGTCAATGAAAATCTTACAGTCAGTGTGTATATTTAGTGTAATATTCCTGTATTGCCTAAAAAGAGATTATTGAATTAATGGTATATCCACAATTGGTGGAAATAGCTTAATATCTCATAATTGTAATTATCTATTTCATACACAAACACCCACTTTATAAGCTTTTTGGAGAAAGAAGTAAAATGACAGCTGTCAAGCACTGGTCACATAGTATGCTCAAAAAGCTTACTATTTTTACAGAGTTGAACTAAGTTTGATAGTCAATGGAGAAGTCCAGGAGGATTTTAAAAAGAGAACATAATGAATCAAATTGTGACATCAAAATCGCCTGCCAATAATTTCAAGAATCATTTTAGGGACAGAACCCATCTGGGACACTGAAGGGTGGAGCAACAGTAGGTTTACAGTTGTTTGTATGGAAAATAATACAACAATCCTATATAATAAAGAGGTAATATGCAAATTAACCCTCACACCCTCACAAGATGGCAGACTATGACCAGGCCAGCAGGGGGGTTAGTGATGGACGACCAAGCGACTGAACAGCAGGCTGCGTGGGGCGACCAGGCCAGCGGGTGTGCCGTGAGGGGTGACCAGGCCGGCAGGGGGGGCAGTTGGGGGCGACTAGGTTGGTGGTAGGGGCAGTTAGGGGCATCAGGCTGGCAGAGGGGGGCAGTTGGGGGTGATTAGGCTGGCAGGGAGGGCAGTTGGGGGCAACTAGGCTGGCAGAGGGGTGCAGTTGGGAGTGATCAGGCTGGGGGGGGCAGTTAGGAGTAACCAGGCCATCAGGGAGGGGGCAGTTGGGGGCAAACCTGGCCAGCAGTGGGGGGCAGTTAGGGGCAACCAGGCTGGCAGGGAGGGAGGTAAGGGATGTCCAGGCCAGCGGGGGGTGGGGGGGGAGGTGGGAACAGTTAGAGGGGGGCAACCTGGCTGGCAGTGGGGAGCAGTTAGGGGTGATCAGGCTGGCGAGGGGCAGTTAGGGGCAACCAGGCAGGCAGGCAGGTGAGTAATTAGGAGCCAGCAGTCCAGGATTGTGAGAGGGATGTCCGACTGCCAGCAGTTGGACATCTCCCGAGGGTTTCTGGATTGGAGAGGGTGCAGGCTGGGCTGAGGGAACACGCCCCCCCGCCCCCCCACGTGCATGAATTTTGTGCATTGGGTCTCTAATTAATAAATAATAATCCATGAATAAACTCTGCTTGAGTATTCACAACTATAAACCTACTTTTGCCCCACCCTGTGTTACCCTATAATGAAGGGCTACTCTGGGGGAGAACCAGTAAAAATGAATATGACCTGTCCTTGGAAATGCTATCAACAGGACTTGCTAACTGATGGGGTTCAGCAAAGGGAGACTTAGATATGACTGAGAGTATTAACAGAAATAGATATCAGATGGGATATTGTGATTTATAAGAAAAATATATATTTGTTCATTCAGGTTACAAGTCCCCAAACCCGTGGAATTTCCTAAGCATTGAGAATGTTGTAGATGTCCCCTGTTATGTTAATGAGGAGCCTCACCTAAGAATGGGGGCTAATTACCAGGAGAACCAATCATGTGATTAGAGGGTTGGAAGTTTCAATCCATTTCTGACCTCCTGGGAGGGGAAAGGGCCTAGAGAAGTGGTTCTCAACCTTGGCTGCACATTAGAATCACCTGGGAACCTATTTAAAATCCTGATTTCTGGGCCTCATCCTCCAGAGGATTTTAGAAAGATTCCCAGGTGATTCTAATGTGCAGCCAAGGTTGAGAACCACTGGCCTAGAGAGTGAATCACCAGGAGCCAATGATTTAATCAACCCTGCCTAGGAAATGAGGCCGCCATAAAAACCCAAGAGAATGGGTTCAGAGAGCTTCCAGGTTGGCGAGTACATGGAGGCATGTGGCGAGTGGTGCACCAGAAGAGGGCATAGGAGTCCTGCCCCTTCTCCACACCTCACACTCTGCATTTCTTCCATCCGGCTGTTCCTGAATTATATCCTTTTATAATAAACTGGCAATCTAGTAAGTAAAATGTTTCTCTGAGTTCTGTGAGCTGCACTAGCAAATTAATCGAACCCAAGAAGGAGGTTGTAGGAAGCATAGCCGGCTGGTAGAAGCACAGGTAATAAGTTGGCTTGTGACTGGCATCTAAAGGAGGTGGAGATGGGGCCAGTCTTGTAGGACTGACCCCTTAACCTGCAGAATCTGGTGATAACTCTGGTAGATTATGACGTAACTGAGTTGAATTGTAGGACACCAGCTGGTGTCCTGAGAATTGCTTGATGGGGTGGGGAACCTCCCACACCTATGATGGAATTTGTGATCAGGAACTTATTACAGGAGAAACAGCAGCTGTGGAAGCAACATTGATATGTTTGACTTGGGACATAATGAATCCAATTCCAGATGGAGATGGCAGGGAGGCATTTCAAAATCTGTAATTTCATTTTAGGAAAGAGATGGTGCTAAAGATATAATTTTAGACTCCTTTTCACTTAGGTGATAGTTGAAACCAGATAAGATTTCTAAACAAAGGTAATGTAGAGGGAAAAGAAAAGAGAAGAGAATTAATAATGCAAACTCTAGAGAAAAACAACATGTACACAATTTATTGAAAAGAAACCAGAGAAAGAAGAATATGAAAGTTTAGAGAAGAACTAGAAAAGGACCATCATTCTGAATACAAAGAGAAAGAAAAGCTAGTATAATTGATCCCACAGGCACAAATGGACAAATTGGTATGAACACCTACCTTTTTAATTTTTATTTTTATTTGAGATAAAAAAAATTTGACATATAATTGTTTCAGGTGTACACCATAATGATTCAATATTTGCATATATGATGTACAGCATGGAGATATAGTTAATACGACTGTATTATATATTTAAAAGTTGCTTAAAAATAGATGTTAAAAGATATCACAGGAGATACCTCTTTCTTTGCACATGTGAATTGTCCTTGAATATCTCTTGGCCTTCAGCTGCCATCTTTTTGCTGCTCTCACTTTTTCCTTTTCCAGCAATTTCTGAACCCTATCATTTGACCTGCATTTCTGTGGTTGCTTTAGTAACTTTAAGTGTTTTGTTTTGCTTTGCTTTGTTTACTCTCCTGCCTGTTTGCTTATGGGAAAATGCAGGGCAGACTGTCTGAGGCAGCTCCTTAAAGTAATCCAACACGTGCTTAGAAATGTCCGAGAAAGAAGTGAAACCAAGCCCACATGGGCAAGTCATTGAGGCAGGCCCCGGTGTTCCCCTTTTATGGCAATCCAACACTAATAAAAATATCATATGGTTTAGGCTCTCAGCACAGACTTTCCCTGATTCACCTTAAAATTTCCTGGAAAAGTTGCTCTTGCCTCTCAGCTCTTCCAACTCCTCAGCTCTTCCCAATGTGTTGATGTTTCTATTTCCATGTTATTTTATACAGTAATTGGTTCTTTCTCTACCTTGCAATTCAGGGTCCTCTAAATGAGCTCAGATCCACTGAATTTTGAAAAAGTTATTGTGTGACTTATGTTGAATGCATTACATACTTGCAGACAGTGGTAGTCTCGTATTTGTCATAATCACATTTTCATGCAATCATGTATTATACATCAAGAGCCGGTTGGCAGTGCGTTTAGTTCTAGTGTGGGAAATTTGTAGGCATGGATTAGGTTGGGTTTTGATTTTCCTGCTAATGGAGATTGTGATGTCTACATTCAGCATAGCACCAAATACCTGACTCGGTTACTGTGTCAGTTTTAAGTGGAAAGCAGAATTGGCTTTACCAAAAAGAAAGAAAGCACACTTATTTTTACACTTAATTTTTTAATGTTCTTTTGTTTGTTTCTATTTTTAATAATGGGCTTGATAACATTTTTTAAAATACCCTTGGTAACTAAAACAAATTAAGACTTTTGAATGAAAGCAGTTGAAAGACGCCAGAGCCTTGCCCTGGCTGGTGTGGTCCCTCAGTGGTTAGAGCGCCGACTCACACACTGAAGGATCTCAGGTTCGATTCTCAGTCAAGGTCAAGTACCTAGGTTGCAGGTTCCATCCAGGCCCCAGTCTGGAGTGAGCAGGAGGCACCAATCCATGTGTCTCTCTCACATCTATCTCTGTCTTCCTCTGTTTCTCTCCCTCCCTTCCTTCCACTCTATCTTATAAAAAAAATCAATGAAAAAATATCGTCAGGTGAGGATTAACAACAACAACAACAAAAATGTTTAAAAGAAAAGAAAGATGCCAGGGCCCAAATGATTATAATTTATTGAGTCTGGGTCAAGATTTGGGCATCCTGTTTTTAAAAAGCTTCCCTAACTTTCTAATGCACACCAAAGTATGAGGACCACTGTTTTTCAGAAATAAGTTGTAGAATAAGTTGCAAAAACTGAGTGTAAGTAGGGAACTTTAAAACATTTTAAATTAACTAGATATACTGTAATTTGCAATTACTTGTAGCCTATAGGTACGTGCTAAAAGAAATTGAATAAAGCCTTTAAAAGATGGACTAGACTTTCTGAAAACTTGTGGAAGAATGGAGAACTTTCAGTATTACATCTAACAATTTCTTTGGAAGGAATAGGGGAGATGCAGGCAGCTGCAGGCTGTGTGTTTAATTTCCATTGCTGAAAAAAATACACAGCCCTGGGAATGTCCTCCTAATGTTGATTTGGTAAGTGAGCAACTGTTCTTCAACCCTACTTAGAGCAAAAGGAAATGGGCTGAAACGAGAGAGTAAGGGATTTAGGTTAGAACTAAGAGTTTTATGACTGGAAGGAATATTGGAACAACTTCCTAAGAAACATTGTGCAACCTCTTTCTCTGGAGGTCTTTAAAAATAGGGTAGATTTTCATGTCTGGTTTAGATCTGGTGTTGCCCAAAGGTGAAGAAAAGCCAAAGTGCTTTAACTTTATGCCTCATATGTATTTTGAAGACATTTTAAAGTCTATTACCTCTTTTTAAATATTGGAAACCAAGGATTTGTGTTATAATATGGCATCATTAATTTTTAAAATGTTCTTTCAGCTTAAGTGAGTTTTGCTTTACAAAACAATATGTGTATATTGTTTTGCCTTAAGACTTTCATCTCATTTCCATGGAAAAGGGGGATTGCTGAGTGCATCCCACCCCACCTCCTTTTTCCTTTTGCTTTGGTACTCCATGTTTTTGGTCACATGTGTACACAACAAAGTTCAAGTAAGTAGTCACAGGAACCGTTTCCAGCAGGCTTTGGCAAATCAAGTGTATGCTACATAATGTATAATAATTATACACCGAGAAGAGGCAGAGGGCCCAGAAGCTCCTGGCAGCTGCGCTGTCTGGTTAGAAAAGGAAGCAAGTTACAGAGTTTGGACATTCAGTTCTAAGACATTATTCCTGAGTCAACAGGATTTTAATTATGTATGTGGCCTAGAAGAGACGTTTACGCAAGAAGAACATATTGTTGTCAAATGTGTTTGTGATCTCGTTCATGGTTCAGATTGGAAAGAAGCCGAAAGTAATTTCTGAAGGTACATAACTGAACTGGAAGAATAATAGAATAAGTGGCAGAAAATAACCAATATCCCGGGCTTTCTCTTCCCACTCCCTCACTCAACACAATTCTTTTTCTTTTATAGTCTCTTTTTCATATATATATATATATATATATATATATATATATATATATATATGAAATATATATAAAATATAATGTAATATATATAAAAATATAATATTATATATTTTCCCTCCCCCTACAGGACATTTATACATTTTAAAATCACACTATTTAAACAGAAATATGTGTTAAATATTACTTCATTTTTTAGTATCTTTTTCTCTTGTCATGATGCTGAGGTCACTTAAGGTCACAGGTTTGTGTTTATAAGTTTATGTCCTCATACATATTTTAGTTTAGTTTGGGGAAAAGTTTAAATTACTCAACCTAACTGAGATGCTGTGTGAGGAATAGAAAGATAATTCTGAATTATGTTTTCTGGATAGATGAGAGGGGATAAAGGGGCCTGCAGAAGGCAAAGAATTTAGCTTTTTAGAAAGTAAGCTTTTCTTTCTGTGACTCCATTCATCAATTAATTCATTGATTCATAGACTCATTCATTCAATATTTCATAAACACCTACAGCGTGTCAATTCTATCACTGAGGTGTCAGCAGTAATCTATAATTATCCTGTTTTGTTTCAACTTACCTTTGCTTAATTTACCCTCTCCATACCCATTCACCAGTGCTGTAATGATAATGACATCTTCTGCCTT
This sequence comes from Myotis daubentonii, assembly GCF_963259705.1. NCBI lineage: Eukaryota > Metazoa > Chordata > Mammalia > Chiroptera > Vespertilionidae > Myotis > Myotis daubentonii. The sequence continues at coordinate 155,885,782 of NC_081842.1, forward strand.
TAATAGCTAAGATTTATTGGGCACTTACCAGAAAGTGTCCTAAGGGCTTTTTACAAATTATCTTACTTAACTTTCACAGCAAGCAACCTTGTGAGGTAGGTCTTATTAACCATCTTGTTTAAATAGAAAGGAAATGAGTACAGGAAGGATAGGTATCTCACATAGGTCACATACCTAATGAGTAAACCCAGGCTGTGGGATGCTGAGCCTTTTTCTTAACCCCATGCTATACTGCCTCCCAGGATTGATTATTCTATGGTGTGTGTGTGTGTGTGTGTGTGTGTGTGTGTGTGTGTGTGTTTTACTTAGAGACTTTCTTTAGACACAACTTCTCAAGGTTATCTCTATGCCTCATTAAATCATCATTTTTATCTCCTGTTTTCATCTCTTCCCTCCTTGAAAAATCCATCTGTGGTTTTTAAGAAAACAGTAAACTGCTTGAGTTTCCAGTTATTTTAGATTTCTTAATACTTTTTAAATGCAGTCTTAATTCTCTCTTAAAGCTTTATCAAGTAACCAAATCAATGTGGCACAATTGTAAAGATTAATGTAAAATACATTATTTTAGAATATAAAGTGACTTTTTTCTCTAATGTCCCTATGGAGACAAACAATCCTCTTTTTTTGGACTGGTTTGAGTAACTAAAAATATGAAAAACCATATGAGGTTCTTTGGTGAAGGGAAGAAAAGTTCAGAATGTACCTAAGTCTGTACAGTATTGGTTTTCCCCGACTTAGCATAAGGTTGCAAAACAGTCTTCGGGAAACTTAGAAATGACAACTACAATTTTATAAGCATGAGGACTTGAATCATGTTTCTTTAATGCCATATTATTCAGTTATGTCTTCCAAAAAAACTTCCTTTTAAGATGAGCCAGATCTGCCAAACCAACATATCATCTTGGAGCAATTAAAGGTTTCAGGGTTTCCCCATCTGGACTCTTATTTCCAGTTGACAGATTTTGACGGTTCCCCAAGGGTAACTATTTGGTAGATGGCATGTACCTTTTAATGTAGGGCTTGCAAAAAGCAAATGATCACTTTGTTGGAACCTGGGGGCTCATACTTGACTTTGCTTTGTGCACGCTAGAGTTAGCATTGAAAATGGCTGGAGACATTGAAAACCCAGGTTCTCCCCTTCAGATTTTGGCTCCTCTACTTGCTAGATAGCTGCATGATTTGGGAAAGTTACTTAAACTTCCTTGTGTTTTGCTTCTATCGAATGGGAATACCTATCTCAGAAAGTTTTTGTGATATAATATCATCCATGGAAAGCACATAGCAGAGTGCCTGGCCTATAATAAACACCCAATAAATGGTAGGTTTTATGTGTCCCGACGGTGGTGAAACTGAAGGTGACATGTTGAACTTAGTTCTTTTATATGACCTTCCTAGAATTATTTGATAATTCACAATGTAATTTGTGGCTTTGGGGCCCTTAGAGACCTCGAGGGGTTTTAGTATTTTTACTTCCTCAAAGCATAAAAGATTATTTTTCTCTATATGAACATTGGAGGTAAAACTCACTCTATATTTTTTTTTTAAAAATATATTTTATTGATTTTTTACAGAGAGGAAGGGAGAGGGATAGAGAGTTAGAAATATCGATGAGAGAGAAGCATTGATCAGCTGCCTCCTGCACATCCCCTACTGGGGATGTGCCTGCAACCAAGGTACATGCCCTTGACCGGAATCGAACCCGGGACTCTTCAGTCCCTAGGTCGACGCTCTATCCAGTGAGCCAAACCGGCTAGGGCCCCTCTATATTCTAAAATAATTTCTTTTACATTAATCTTTATAAATGTGCTATATTGATTTGGCCACATTATATGGCTTTTGGAGAGAATCAAGAGTACAGATGGAATGGGGGAAAAGGGAGACATATGTAATACTTTAAACAATACAGAATTTAAATTAAAAAATAGTACAAATGGACAGATTTTGCCCTCTAGTTTCTGCAGTGGGGAGGCTCGGTTAGTGTGACATGCTAATGGAGACTACAGGGTCTCTAGGAGGCAGGGAGAGCATCGTGGTAGAGAGCATGGACTCTGGATTGGTAGAGGCTAGAGGTGTGTGGATCAAGGGGAGGGAGTTGGTCCCATGGTTTGCAAACTGTGTTCTTCCAAATTATTAACTGTAATAATGGTCATGACGCACAAATGATGATCCCTTAGTCAACAAGTTTGGAAAGTCCTGGGATAAATGTGGTTAAATGACTCTCTTTATTGTAGAAAAAAATCAATCATCAGCCTTAGTCTGAATTCCAGCCCTGCCTCTTTCTAGCTGTGTGACTGTAGGTAGATTAGTTAACTCCTTCAGCTGGTTTCCCCAGTTGTAAAACGGGGATAGTAATAGTAACCTAATTGATTTATTATGAGTTAAATAACTTAAAACTTGGTGCCTGACTTATAATCCTATAAAATAAAGTGGTAATATGCGAATTGACCATCATGCCCTCGCACAAGATGGCCACGCCCATGTGGTCAAAGGTGGCTGCCCCCATGTGGCCACAAGCTGGCCACCACAAGATGGCCAGCAGGGGAGGGCAGTTGGGGGAGACCAGGCCGGCAGGGGACGGCAGTTAGGGGCGATTGGGCTGGCAGGGGAGCAGTTAGGCATTGATCAGGCTGGCAGGGGAGTGGTTAGGGGGTGATCAGGCTGGCAGTCAGAAGCAGTGAGGGGCAATCAGGCAGGCAGGCAGGTGACCAGTTGGGAGCCAGCAGTCCCGGATTGTGAGAGGGATATCTGACTGCCGGCAGTTGAACATCCCCTGAATGTTCAACCAGTGCACGAATTTTGTGCGCCAGGCCTCTACAATATAAGTGTAATTCTTATTAATGTGGTAAAGGGAGCATAGGATCCCAGCTGTGGACTTTGGGCCACAAAACTTAACATGTCTGAGGCACTAAGATGTCTATAAAATGGGGGCAAAAATACCTAATTCTCAATGCATCACGAGCAATGTAATGTACACTGGAGATATTGAAAATATAAAGCATGGTATAGTGCAAAAAGTACATGGCAGATATACATTAAATGGCAGGTGGTATTATTATTGCTAAGTCTCTGTTGATATTAGTCACTAAAATACCTAAATGCTGGGCTGATGGCATTATGAGACAGGCATAAACAATATAAAATCAGTAGAAAGCAACTTATGTATCGAAATGTGGAGGATCCCGAGCTTCCGCCTTTTTCCCATTGTTCAGAAACAGTGAGGGGAATTGAACGGACCTCCCTGGGGAGACCCTTGCTCTGGGTCTTGTATAGGGTAGAATATGTAGTGGTTTGAGGCCTAAGGAGTCAGGGATGGGAAGAGGCCTGGATCACGGCACAGAATTAGTCCTGTTAGTCCCAAGCTGTTAACTGACAGTACGCACCTAGAAGCCTTCAAACAAGGCTTCAGTGGTCAAATAAATCTGGAATGACCTGGATTAAACATGGGTAAAGAGGGTTTAGTGACTTCCCATGGTTAAGTGACTTTCTTTATTGTAGAACCACTCAGATTCTTTGAAATGCTAATAATATGATACTCGCATACCAATTTTGAAATTTTAGGAAAGGAATATTGTTTGCACATCCCTAAATCAGTCATTTTCTTCCTTTCCTCATAAAATGTCTTGCAGAACTGGAATGGCTTAGAATATACGTTGGAAGCACTGACTTAGGGCACTTGTGCATCCTTCTTCCACTTCAGTCCTTAGCTCTCCCAAAAGGCTGCTCGTGGCCTGCTGATACCAGTCAGGCTTCCTTATTATCAGCAGGATTGAGCCTTGACTCGCTTCTAGCAATGAGGCAGCTCACCGAAACCATGAATAGATGGAACTACATGGCATTGCTGACATTGGACTGGCTGGACCTACTAATGACCGTTTCCTATGGTTCAGCCCAATAGGACAGTGACTGCAAAGGCCATTCCTGTCCACATGGGTGAGGTGCTTCTTCCTGACAACACCTGCAGGAGAGCAATTCATGTGTAGCTACTGGATTCTCCCACGTTGTACCTCATTGAACAAATATTTATGGAAGCTTATTACATGCCTTGGACATGGCTACCCAGAGTAATTTACCTGTAAAACATCACCTTCCTTCCTCTCATTTTAGCAATGAAATACTTGCTGCAAAAGTTTGCAGGAAGATAAGGCAAAAAGAAAGAAAAAAAAGACATCTGAATTGTTCTTTCAGACCCTGGGTGCCACCACCGCTACTGCTTCTGGATTTTCCACCAGCCAGGTCAGCGGTTCCCACCCACTCAGAGACTCCCAGGCTGCTCCTACAGAGCTGGAGCTGGGGCCACATGGTGGCTGGAGGCCCCCTGGAAGTGAGTTCCCTGCTGGCTGTTTTTGTGGGAGGGGTGCAGGGGACTTCCCAGAACAGTGCTTAGCACTTGCTTCATACTTAGCCAGGTATGAAGACTGACTCTCCAAGGGTGCTATAAGTTAAAGTGGTTAATTAATTTAAAATTCATTCACTCACCTATACTTTCCTTTAGCACATAATCATGGAGTGCCCCCCAAATGTGCCCACTTCACTGTGCTAGTTTGAGGATGCAACAGTGGACAAGATAGACACCAGCCTGCCTGCCTGCCTGCCTGCCTGCCTGCCTGCCCCCTGCCATTTAGGGTCTAGGGAGGAAGGCAGAAGTTAGTAGACCCTTAGGTTGGGGGTGGTGAGCACCATGGTGGGTGAGTCAGGGTAGGCTGTGTGAAGAAAGCCCGGTGAAGATGGGGCACAGAAGGACATACTGAGGGTTGTGTAGTCAAGTGTCCTCTCTGGGTGGGAAAGAAGTGTGGACAGTGTTTCCATCCCACCTGCCAAGGGAAGGGTGCAGTCCAGTAAGACAACTCTCAAAGGGTCACACTTATCAGAAGAGTCTGTGTTGCTGTCCAGAGAATCCACATTGTGGTATTTGGCATTTTAAAACACCTCTCAACACCAGCTCTGCAGGCAGCATCAAGAAAAAGTGCAAGGAGGGCCCATTTTAATTCACTCAACATGCAAAAATCTGAATTTACAAACCAGATATGTTGAGGTGGAATATACTGTCTACTTCAAAATTAAGTCTCCTCCACGTGTTTAGCTTACTGGGTTCTGACCAACCCATCAAATTTACAAGTAGAAGACCTCTGTGTTAGGGAGTCATTCATACCATAGGATGATGCTCCATTTCACAGATTGAGTGTTTCTTTAATAATTACCTTTTTTTGGGTAATTAATGTCTGATCTTATCTTCAAAAGTTAACTTTATAGATCAATCCTAAGGAATCAAGTGCCCAGAGCATGATTCTGCCTTTATCGTCATGCTACATACGGCCCTTTTTATAATTCTACAGTGAGCTAGAAAAAGTCTGCTATGGTAAGACCCAGACTTTTATTCTTAACTTTTTATTCCAATCAGTATTATTATCTTAAAAAAAATTGAGGTAGAGAGTGAAAAACCTAAAAAAAGGAGGTAGCTTAATTTTTAAATTGGAAAGGTTGTGGAAAATGTTATTTAAAAAGATGAAAGGGGTTGTTACATGACTATTCTCATTTTTAAAAAGTTAATATTCTCCAGAATGTGATAAAATAACAATAATGATCATAATTTAGCTTTGGAAAAGATACAGGGTCCTTTATTAGCACTCATTTATTTCCTTGAATAATTTCAAATGGGTAGCCATATTATAACATTTTATTTTTAAATGGGATTATGAAATTCTTTAAAGGGCCAGGTAGAATAGTATTTCTCAAACTCCAGGTCAAGACCCATTAGTGAGTAGAAAAATTATTATGATTGATATTTTATACAAATTAAGAAATAGAATAGAAAAGCCCAGAGTGTATCGATCATACTTTGTAAGGGTAGGTTTTGTTTTATAAAATTTTTTTTTGCATATCATATATATATATATATATATATATATACACACACATATATATTCACACATACTTATATATGTATGTAAATAACATATAAACATATGCATGTGAGTGTACTGAATCAAAATTTAAAATTTTTAATGTATTTCTTACTGTGAAATACAAAAAGTTTGCAAAATCTTAAGATGGAGAATATTCAAAATAAAGGGTTAAAAAGTAAATTGACCATGTCACTCTACACACTAAATATGATTTTAAATACTAAATATTCTTATTAAAGCAATGTCTTCGGCCTTAACAAATTTACAGTTATAATAAACAAAAGAGGCATTCAGGCAAAATGTATTCATATATGTGTATGTACATGGGCATACAGACACCTACCTATAAATGGAATGTTAAAAAAACCTTTAAATATATTTAAAGCCTTTAAAATATAATTAGAAATAGAATTTCCTGATTCTATGAATGACCGTTGTTAATAATGTAATATCAAAGGTGCAGTTATGCTGATACTTTCACTCATTCATATACTAAGCATGAAAAAAATTGCAGGTGGTTGCTACTTTTTTAGTTGGAAGCCTATTTAGCACCTACCCTCTCATTAGCCTGGGACCATAGTAGATGGTCTGTGTGATGCGGTTGGAATCCCGAAGAAATCCTGAACTGCATTTAATGATTGAGAAGAAGTCATCTTACCCCTCATCTGAATGATTTCGGTCCCCTGAGCTCTCTCTGACCTGAATTGGTCTTGCTGAACTTTGTAATGCTGCTTTGCCCATTCTTCATCGTGGTATAGGCTTCCTGGGAACTCTCAGGACTAAACACATTCCAGACATTCCTCAACACAGTGTTCCTCAAAAGGTTGGTTTCTTAGGCTCCTGCAGAAGCGCGGCCGGCGTGGCCCAGAGACGGCTGCACACGCCTTTCATTAGCAGTCGGGCCAGACAGCGGCCGCTGCCTCTGCTCTGAGACTGGCTTCGCTCCACGAGCGTCCATCAAACTCGCTAGTGGAGGGTAAATGAGGACACTGGGATTTTTGGTGAAGAAGAATCAATCAGTGGGGCTGAGTTTCCAGCAGCACAGCACAGCCACACAGAGATTGTATATCTTGGTGTGATGTGTGTTTTCTTTGGAAAGAGGCATTTAAGTGAAGTTTCCTATAGCAAAGTCTTGTCCCCGCCCCCCAAGTCCAGGAGTCTCAAATTAACTTTTAACGAATTCAAGAACTAGAAATTCTACACTGGAGCTCTTATTTGCTGTCTTTCTTACAAAAATAATTACAGGACACACCATTTCCCTCTTTTTCCCTATTAATATTTCCGATTCTGCTTCTTTCTTCCTTCTCTCCTCCCTTAGCTTCTCGTACACTCCTTTAAAGTTGTCTGTTCTCTTCTTAGAGCAAGACCAATTGACATCACACATTCCAAGGTTGCAGGTTTTCAAGAAGGAGAAGACAAAAGTCAAAAACCTTCTTTCCCGCCTGACTGGGTGCCTTCGCATTCTTGCCGGCTGACGGGTGATTCACTGACAGCCTCCGGGGTAGGATTTGCCTAGAATTCTCCTGACCCCTCTTCCTTACTCAGCCCCTCCTCTTGGTTTCCATACTCGATGATAAATACAGCCAAACCCAAGTGCAAGGTCTTACACACAGTTCTCACTACATGGAACAAGTTCTTGACCAAGTGCCATGGGCTGTGATAACCCACCTGGATCTGGGAGATGAGACTGGTGGAGATTGTCCTCAGGCCCTATTTCTTCCTGGTGACCCATGAGATCCTGAACAAATTAGAAGTGCTCTATATTCAGCACGTGATTGCCAATGAAATGTGACTCAGAGCTCGGGGATGCCTCAGAACAAGGAGATGATTAAGAAGCTGAGGGATCATTTCCCATTTCAAATGTACAGTATGTAGCTGGAGGGAAACTCTTTGCTTCAGGGACAAGCGTTGTTCTCGCCTCATCTCTCCCTCCATGCAGTTCGGGCAGGGGCTCATGGAAAATGTTGCTAAAGTGAGAAGAGGCGGGCAGCGCTTTTTCCTACATCATGTACAGGACACTTCCCTGTCCATGTCCCTTGTTGCCATATTTGTTAGTCACTTTTCTAGTTCATTTAACCAAAAGGCCTTCTGGCGTTGGCATGTGTGGCAGAATTTTCAGGGGCCAGCTCTGAAACAGAGAAACTCACCTCGTCAAGTCCTGTAAGATGCCATTCCCTAAAAATACCCCTGGTGTGTTATCGGGAGCAGGAAGTGAAGCAGAGATAGCCAGTTCACCCTGACTGTTAAAAGAGTCACTATGGAGTGTTTACAAGGATCCCACAGATGACTAAAATTAGTTTATTCTGCACAGCGTTATCCACTGCTGACTCAAGATGGTGATACAGGCAGTGTTAAGCTGTGAGCTCACCAGGTCGCTCATTCCCTAAAGTTATTCTCTGGCAGGGAAAGACCCTTAGTTCACATCAGCAGATGGAAGAGGGGCTATAAATAGCAACTTGTTATGCCATCGCTCAGAGGCTGTGTTTTCCACTTGTCTCTAGTTCTCCGTTTCTTGCAGATTTAACAGCCTCCTGATCAGTCTATTGTTCTCAGTGTGTGTGTGTGTATTATACTTTTCATCCTGCAATACAATAATTAGGACACATAAAAGCTAAGTGATCCAGTAAGGGTCATTTCGCAACTCACTGACACTCAAAACTGAGTTTTTGATCCTATAATTTCCACTTTTAAACATACTGAGCCTTTACTGTTTCTCCCATAAGGCAAAATTACAGGGCCTATGAGGTGACCTAAGTGTAGATGGTTAGCTAATTATGTCCAGATAGGTGTAGGCAAAGAGGAATATATAGACACCTGTGCTGTTGAGGTGGTTTCTCTGTTATGAAAAAAAAGGTTTTCCACATATTTCAGGGCAAGTTTATCAGGATAAAGCCATATTTACACTCTACTAAAAGTTATTGTTTGGGTTGATTCACTTAAGTGCTCAGTTCAATAAAGAAAAAAAAGTCATACCAATCAACTTTTTAACTAAATTGGCTAATTAATCAGAAAAAGGATTCTAGCATTCTGTATCAGCCCCATAACCTGTTATGTTCTCTCTCTGTGGTTGATTTTATATTCCTTTTCATACAGATTTTCTACAACATTCATTTCAGGACACAAATCGATATCCTTTCATGTGTGCCAGGGTCATTTTGATTCTACATCATTTGATTTCTCTGAGGTGCCCATTCTCTGCCACTGATAGCTTTGCCCCATCTGCTTAACCCATTTTCTGGTTTAGTAAGTACTGGGATTATTTCTTCAGTGACAAGGCCTTGAAACTATGCATCGCCGGTTTTCTATTTTTGAAGCCCTGACATTTTCCTTATTGGGACACTGAGTCTTCACTTCTAATTAGGCTTTCCTGCTTACTCATATTTGGCTTTGCTTTATCAATAAATTACACAACCAATAATTGGGAACAGGATGCAGAGTGTGCTGTAATCATGTTCCTGGTGGCGTGTGGAAAAGCAGGAGCACTCCGGAGAAATGGAATGGGAAACCGCGGGGCAGGCAAGATGACTAGCAGCCTTGATAGTGTAATGGGAAGTGGTTAATTTTTAAGCAACAGCTGGACTCTTACTCAGGTTGGTAGTGGTTCTATTTTGTTGTCAGGTGAATTTGTTTTTAGTAGAAAGAATCCCATTATATTGGATATTTTGTTAAAATAACCTTTGTACCAAGAAAAAGCCATTGGTCCCATTAAGTTGTAAAACTAGGTTTGAGCATAATGCTCCAGAAGTCAAGTATCTTCTAAGATTGTGTGTGTGTGTGTGTGTGTGTGTGTGTGTGTGTGTGTGTGTGTGTGTGTGTGTTTAAAATGTTTTCTACTTATTTTTAAATACTTTTAAAATGTTTTTATTGATGAGAGGGAGAGGGAAAGGGAGAGGGGGAGAGAGAGAGAGAGAGAGAGAGAGAGAGAGAGAGAGAGAGAGAGAGAGAAAGGGAGAGGGAGAGGGAGAGGGAGAGAGAATGGCTGCCTCCCACATGCACCCCAACCAGAAACCAAACATGGGTATGTGTCCTGACTGGGAATCAAACTGGCAACCTTTTGGTGCACAGAGCGATGCTCAACCAACGCAGCCACAGCAGCCAGGGCTAAGATACTGTCTTAAGGTCCCCACCTCTATGAAGCTTTTTCGCTCACCCCAACTCAGAGCCATATCTCCATCCTCTCAACTCCCCAACACTTGGAGGTCATCCAGGTAAGGCACCGAGTACAGAACGTGGTGTAAAGAAAACTTTCAGCAAGTGTTCGTTATTCTGGCCCCGGCCTCCGTGTAGCACGTGTCACCTTCTGCTGGAGAGTCTACTCTAGCACATCATTTGATCCTCACCAGTGACTTGCACTTCCTGGGTACTTGCTAAACCTGTATTGAATGAGTAATACATTTCAGTCCTGCTCAGATATCGTTGTACCCTCAGGCCCAACATTCAGTAGACATTCAATAAAGGTGGGAATAATGAATATTTGATGAATGGATATAAACAAAAACTTCCATTGTAACTCTTGAAAGTCCACCAAAGGTCAGCCTTCGCATTCACAGCATTAACTTTCTTAATCTCCTGTTAGTGCCAGAGACATTAAACAACAAAACTTTACTCCTGAGCCCAGTTCCTAGCAATGGTGTGCTGGGTACTTAAGTAGCTAGCTTCACCGGAACATTCTATATGTGCAGTAAAATAATAATGGTTAACATTTACTGAGCATTTGCTTTGTGCGAGGCTCTGTTCTGGGCACTTTTATATACGCTTACTTCTCTCTGCAGAGACGATGAGGCACTGTGGCGCAATGCGGTTACATCCCTCAGCCCAGGTAAGGCTCCTGCCAGTTACGGAGTGACAGGCAGCCAGAGCTAGGCTGGAGGTGCAGATGAGTTATGGTTTGATGGCACATCTATCCCTGCCCTCATGCAAAATGCTGAAAGGAGAGCAAATGCCAGAATCAGCCCAACTAAGATGCTGCTGCACAGTTTAATGTGTCTCTTAAACACACCTGGGCTCTCAGCTTTTCTCTTTATCGTGGGTGTCCCTGGTGGGGAGGGGGGGAGGGGCAGAGAAGGTGTTGCTTGGCTTCCGAGCACAGAAGCATTTTACTTAGCCGTATGTTTGTGACTATTTATCTACTCCATCAATAAGCATCGCCCTGCCCCGTCTACTCGCATTTGCCCCCACATGCTCTGATCTCTCCCAGCTCTTTCCTCAGCTTTGTATTTTCCACTTTCCTACCCTCCTTCAGGTCATTGAAAATGCAGCTGAGATAGTACTTCTCCTGGAAGCCTTCCCTGACTATCCCAGACAGGTGTCAGATCCCTGCAACTAACTCCCTTCTATCCTTGTCATTGTTGGTTTAATTGTCTCTGCTACTAAACTGTGAGCTCATCAAGGGTGGGTACACTGTCTTGTTCACTGGTATCCTGAGAGCCCAGCACAATTCTGGGCACATGGAAGTTTTTTCATAAGTATCGGCTGAATGAACAACTGAATGTACAAAGTATTCCCTTGCCTGCCCATTCTACACTAAAGTATTACATAAACCAACTACAGGGACCATGCTCCTCCTCATTTAGATGCCAAAGATGGGCTCAGAGGACACAGCCAAGAACAACAGGTTAAAGATGTTTTTTCTTTGTCCCTACATATCAGAGAAAAAAATATCCCACTGCTATTCAACCCAAGACCATAGGAGTAAATAGTTTTCAATAAGGAAAAAAACAGAGTAAGCCTGAAGAATTTGTGGCTGGAAGAAAAATATTTTAAACAGCGTTTTATTTTTCCCCCTCTGTGGGCTTGTTGTGTAAATTGTGTGTGAGACAAATCTGTGATAGAGAGATTCGGTATAATTACTTGTTCTCAAATGTTTGGTTAACCAGGCCTCTTAATCCCACATACAGTAGCTTAGCATAGAATTAAATTCTGCCCTTTAGGCAGGATTAGCTTTTAGAGTTTCTTGTTTCTGTAGCTTAAATGTTTTTATCCCTATATTTGTACTTTTCCATTTAAAATAACTGCAACTGTGTGTGGGGAAATATAAACAGCATGGAATTTTTATGATTCAACTCACCATCCTTATTGGTTTGCGGTCGATTTTTATGGATGCTAATTTTCTTTAATTACTCATCTGTAATTAGTTACAGGATCATAGAAAAGATTGCTAGACCACTCTCTCCTCTCATGAATCTAGTATTCTCTCCGTGCCAATAATCAAGGTCTTTACTTTTATAAAGGAAAACTAGAGGCCCGGAGCATGAATTCGTGCACCAGTGGGGTCCCTCGGCCTGGCCTGCAGGATAGGCCTGAAACTGGCTCTTTAATATCCCCTGAGGGGTTCTGGATTGCAAGAGGGCACAGGCCAGGCTGAGGGACCCCACCGGTGCACGATCGGGGCTGGGGAGGGGTGTGGGAGGTTGGTCAGCTGGGGATGTGGAAGGGCTCTAGGGCATGTCTGGCCATCTCACTCAGTCCCGATCAGCTGGGCCCCAGCAGCAAGTTAACCTACCAGTAGGAGCGTCTGCCCCCTGGTGGTCAGTGCTCATCATAGCAAGTGGTTGAGCTTCTTTAGCATATCATTAGCATATTACACTTTGATTGGTTGAACGGATGACTGGACAACTGGACACTTAACATATTAGGCTTTTATTATATAGGATAATTTCCTTTAGTGTTTACTCTCAAAATGCAGAGACTTCATGGGACTGCATTATGTGACGTAATTAGGGAGAAAGGTTTTTCCCTGCTGCCACGGATAGCAGGAATGCGGGGAAATGTTGATCTACTTAGCTGGGCAATCTTTTTACCGTATATCAGTGGTAGCATGAATGTATTCATTGAACATCCGTTAGTGTTCAGTGTGTGACTAGGATGTACCAGAAGCTGCTATTTACTGGCACTGTAAAAAGAACCAAGACATGGGCTCTGTCCTTGAGCTTTCTTACAATAGAGTGGGAGATGGTAGTATAAACAATTGCATCCAAACAAGACAAGTCTTATTCGGAAGTCCATTCAAAGTGCAGCGAGGCCTGGGAGAGTAACGTGTGCTTTTGGAGGCAGTCAGGAGTATGGATTCACAGCGGAGACAGCGTCTGAGCTGAGACGTTTGCCAGGCAGCAGAGCCAGGGACTGAGCCATGGGGAAGGCATTCTAGGCGCAGGCTGAGGAAAGCACGTCATTGGAATTAGGGGGCCTTATTATCAGTAACACATGGCTTATGACCCACCTAGCAACTCACAGAGACACATCAGCTTGAGGCATCCCCGCTGTGAGGCCCACTGTGGTAAGCAGGCTTTAAGCACAGCAGGGATCCGTTCCGTTTGAAGGGGTGGGGGAGAAAGAGGGAAAGAGGGAGGAGGGAAGAAGGTGGGGAGAAGAAGAGGGGGGGAGAGGGAGAGAGGGAGAGGGAAAGAGAGAGAGAGATCACTTTGATTGTCTGTATGGTGGGGACACCATGGGGAAGCCGCCTCAGTGATTGGGCAAAATGACAAGGACCAGATCTGGAACAGAGGTGGGACTCAGCATGTGAGCAGTGATGAACGGGCAGAGGCAGCAGGACCTGGTGACTGACCAGGCCACACATATGACACCCTCCGTGCTATAAGCCACAAATCTGGACTGACACAAATTTCCAATTAGTGGTCATAGCCACTGACATCCCCCTCAAACAGAGATTAGGTTGAGCCTTTTGCTGAAATTAATTTGAAGGCAGATGGGTGAATTCAGCCTAACCTTAGGATATTTTGATGGCATTAAATGGAATATTTTCAAAGTAGATTGTCCTTTGGGGGGGGGGGTGGATATTTATCTGTGTTAATCTATTAAATTATATCTAACCCTAGAGAGGTCATTCTAACACTTCCAACAGAAAATGAACTGATGCTCACTCATGGTTCTTCCTCAGCATTTCCCTTTTTTTTCCTTTCAAACAACTCTTAAATGCCGGCTTCATGCTTTACATTTTTACTGTGGCTTTGGAGCAAGCAGCTATATAGGGAAGAAGGGGATTGCCATAGTCAGTGTAAGTCTGATGCCAGATCTATTTTCCTAGTAGCCTACATTTTCTATTTGATAGTATATCAACATTTTTCTATACTTATGTCCATGTAAACACCTAAATCTGTTTTCATAGCTTTTTAGAACTTTGAGAAGGAAATTTGCTCCAACCACTTTAACCTACTATTGTCCCCTGCATGCTGCTGATGAGGCCTCTTGTTTGTGCCCCAGCAAAGTCCCTTTTCCTCTCTGAATTGTTCCCTCTTAGAAATCCATGAACTTCTTCTCCTTCAGAATGTGGCTCAAAACTAAACTTCTCTGAGAAACTGAATCACTGTTCCAATTGCTCCTGTGTTTCTTGACCAAGTTTAAAGAACTTACTAAATTTGCATACATGTTTCTGTTGGTCTTCTGAAACATTTTCATGTATATTTTTTTGGGCAATTTCAAACAGAATCTTCCTTAACCTAGATTCAGTGTTTAATAGGTAGGTGACCTTAACTGAGTAGAAAGTGGAAACACATTTTTTGTCTGTCTGTTCTAATTTCATGTTTACCTTTAAAATTTTAGAATTTTTTTTCTGGAATCCAAAATACATGTGCCATCAGGACATCATCCTTATGATGTTAAATATAAATTCTCAGTACAGGAGAGAACCAAGATGGCGGCGATATAGGCAGACGCGTCCCAGGTCGTGTCCCGGAGCAAATGGAATGAACAGCTGAAACTAGTAACACCCACACCGAATTGGTGAAATTGCTCAGCTGGTGAGAGGGTTTGCAGCCGGGAAGAGCAGAACTCCCCTGGAAAGGTAAAAAAAACCAGGGATTCGGGCAGGAAAGTTTGCCAGACCTCTGAGCCCAGAGAGTCGGAGGGAGACCGCGTGGCAGACAGCCACGTCCCCTGGGACAGGCACAGCCCCTGACGGGGGAAAGGAGAACCGCGGGATTCCTGGCGCCACCAGGGAAATTGAGAGCTGGGTTCTGTGATCACGGAGGACTGAGCCTAAAGGGGGCAGCCTGAAGAGCTGACCTGACCATGCAGTCCCGGTAAGAGAAGAAGCTTACAGAAACCAAGCCTTCCCCGTTACCGCGGCCGGCGTTTGTCTGTTTTCACTGAATCCTGTTCATGGGACATTTCGGATACAGACACTCACCTGTGCTGAAGAGAGGGAGAGTGTGCGGAGGAGTGGAATCTAGGGAGAGACTGGGGAGAGAGGGGGAGCCGGGAGAGGTGGCTGCGAATTGAGTGCTGAGACACCCCTGAGCCCAAGACTGGGGCAGCCATTCTCTCCAGAGAGTGAGGCTCCTCCCCCCGGCCCCCAGGCAAGGAGTTCAGCCACACCCAGATTCCACCCTGTACGAGATCAAGGATTAAAATAACCTTATCAGTCCCTGGGAGTTAACAGGGTCTGGCCTATAGAGGGATTTTCAATCCCAGCAACAACATAGCGCCGGTAACTAACTATTACGCAGTCAGCGCTGGGCAGTGAACTTCCACTGGAAAGAGAGGCCCTATAGCCCCAGAGGCCAACCCCAGAACACTGCCACCCAGAGGCTGACCCACAAACTGACTCTTTGCTAAACACAAAATAAGGCAGTCTGGGAAATAAATGCGACCTGCTTTAAAATAAGGACTGTGGTTCACAACACAGAGGAACAGTATATCGCAGGGAAACTCAACACTCTCCTGAATACCTGGAAGGTCTTAGGCGAGCCACACTGAAGAATAGAAGAACCGAAGGACCTTCACTACTGCATTTTTTTTTTCTTTTTTCACTTTTTAACTAAGAAATCAATTTTTTTTTAAATTTTTTTTTCTGTTCTTTTTTTTTTTTCTTTTTCCATCACCTGATTTTACCCTTTTAATTACTACCTTCTTATTTTTTAACCAGTATTATTACTGCTACCATTTTACCATTTTTTAAAGTGCCATTTTATTTTCTCTTTATTTTATTTTGGGATTAGTGTTCTCCATTCTATTTTCATTGTTATATTATTGGTTGTTTCTAGTCTGCATTCATATCCAGGGAGCTGTTGCTGGAATTTGTTGGGATTAATGGCTGTTCTATAGGAGTATTCTCCTCATATAAAAAGTCTCTTCCCCTCTTCCACTTCATTCTCTCTTTTCGCTCTTTTTTTTTTTTTTTCTTTTCTTTTCTCGCTTTTATTTTCCCCCCTCCTTTTTCCCAATTTCATTTTTGCACTCCTTTTTTTGGTCCCTACTTTTCTTTTCTTTTTTTTCTTTTATCTTTTTCTCTTCCTTCTTCCTTATCCCCTAATTCTCTTAATTCAGGTGGTCACCTTTATTTGGAGTTATTAATATCGTGAATATATTTGTGTATAGTGCCTGGTACGTGGTGCCTTGTTGTGTTGTATTTTGTGCCTTTAAATCAATGCAGCAGATCCAGGCAACAGCAACCTCCTGAGCACCACATCCTCTGCTGAGGAACAGCAGCTGTACGTGAAACCTCGCCCCACCAGCCAGAAGAGCCACCACAGCTGTGAACAGCACCCACCAGAGGAGCTGCTGCCAACTGAAGAGCAGCAGCTACCGCAACCGCCCGAAGAGCAACCACAGACCAAGGAGTCACTGCCACCCAGGGAGCAACCACTGAACGACTCAACATCTAGATATGTCAGTGAGATCAAACATGGGTAGACAAAGAAACCCCCAAAGGAAAGAGAAGGAGGACTCTCCAGAAAAGCAGCTAAGTAATACAGAGGCATGCAACATGACAGATAAAGAATTCAGAATAAGGGTCCTAGAGTGCATAAACCGGATGGAGTGAAAAAAAAAAAAATTCTCAGTACAGTTCTTTTAAAAAATTGTTTTTAATTTTTTAAAAATATTTTATATGCCCAGAAAAGTAGAGAATGTAACAAACCAGGATTTTAAAAGACAAATATCCTGTTATTTATATTTTAGATACTTTATTTTTGTTGGAAAGAAATAAAATATTACAGATATAGTTATCCTTTATATAAAATATCCTTTTTATACCCATCTTTCATACTGTTTTTCTTCTTTTCTTCCTAAAAGCAACCAAATGCCTGAAATTGTCACTTTTCCTATACTTTTACTATGTGTATCTGTCCCTAATCAATATATTTATTAGTATTTGTGTTTTAAAATTTACCTGAAAGGTATCTTCACACATCTAGAGTTTGTTATTTTTCCAATCTATATTTATTGTAATTATTGACACATTTGGGATTATTTATAGCATCTTAGAATTTTTTATTTACCAAGATTTTCAATGCTTTTTTTCTTTCTGGTCATTTTATGAATAATCACTTCTTTATCTCCTTTTTGTTTCCACACTGATTTGGACAATAAACATTAGATATCATCCTAATGTGATTACCACTTTAAATTAAAAAATACACATTATTTTAAAAAATTCTAGGTCTCCATCTCAATCTTTTGATATTTATCCAAACATGTTTTCCCTATGCAGATACAAATACCTATTTTCCCCTTTTCCTTCTTTAAAAAATGGTTATACTATACACACTCTTCTACAGCTTACTTTTCTCAAATATATCTTCTGAACATCTCTCTCTGTCAGTAATGTGGTTCCATCCACATTTTTAATGCCTACATAGCAATGATAATATCTAACATTGCAGAGTGATTACTGTGTGCCAAGAGCTTATCTCAACTATTATTTACAAGAACCACATGTGGGGAAAAGCCCCATTTTGGAGATGAGGACCTTGAGGCTTAGAGAGGTGTGGTAGGTTTAAAAAAAAAAAAAAAGGATAGAATTTCTATTGGAAAATTTCCTAGAAGTGTAGTTATTTGGTCGAAGGATAATCACATTAAACATTTTTATAAATACTGCTAAATTGTCTTGTAAAATGTTCCCAATGAAGCTTTTAGACAAGAATTAAAATCAGCAGGAAAAGAATGAACAAAATGTGTGGAGGGATCTGGCTCATTGGTGACCATTTCATCAAAGCAAAGAACTGAAGTGACCACATAACTGAAAGTGCCTTTCTCTCTCATTTCAACGGGAGAAACTGTTCCAGAGGCGTCCCTCTGGTTCTGTCTTCTCGATGGCTTTGTGGATAAGTTCAGTTTGTGCTTTTACTTCTGGGCCTTGCTTCTTATCCGTTGAGGCAATAAAGACTGACAAAAATGAATAGCCTTTTTAGTATCCCTTGTAGTACACATGCATTCTAAAATTCTCTATTCCTTCAACTGAAGCTAAAGTTTCCCAGGTGCACAATTAGATACTTTAAAATACTAATAGCATTTCATTAATTTTGAATGATAGGCTTTCCAGCAGGGCCCTGGAACCCAACTCTTGGCAGAAATCCATGGTTTAAAAAAAAAAATTAGCATAGGCTCAATTGCATGGGCTCTGGGACTACCTGGCATTTATGGGAGCCACCGAAGCAGGCCCATTGGGATTTAAGGACCAATTCCCCCTCGACTCTACATCAGAACAAACCTCTTCACATTAAGGGATCCCAGGCTCTGAAAGACAAGGAGTCTTTCTTGCTGGAAATAACTTTCACTTTCTTTGGGCATCTTAACTCTATCTTTTATCTAGAAAAGTGGTCTCTTTCACTCCTGGCATGCACCAATGCTTTTGCTGAGCTTGTAGATCTGATAGTATACTTTCTTTTTTCCCAGGCTCGTTCTTTTGTCTCCTCTTACTCTACTGCTTTGGAGATTTGGGGTTGCTCCTGAGACTGTGTTTTTCCATCTTTAGAGCTGTGAGACCTTTTCTTTCAATTGTTATACTTGGTTTTCCTCGCTCTTGTGCTCCACTGCTACGTCCTGGGATGTTGTAATGAACATTCTCTTAGCGAGAAATGGAGAGATGTCTAACAAATGACATTTATTTGTCTATTTGCTTACTTACTTATTTTTGCTTCATTTTACCTAGGAAATCAGAATGGAAAATTTGAATTCTGATCAATTTTAGGGTAGTATAATGAATAATAACATGTTCTACTTGTTGAATATTTATGATGTTCCTGACACTATTTTGTTTGTTTGTTTGTTTTTTTAATTTATTTTAAATAAATGGTCTAACTTAAAGTTCTCAGGACCATTCTGTGAGTTAGGTGCTATTTTTATCCCTAGTCCACTGATGAGGAGATCAAGGCTTTAAGAAATTAGACAACCCTCTCAAGGCTATGTGGTAGTAAATGATAAACGGAGATTCAAATACAGGCTTGTTTGACCAGTCTGTACTCTTAACCACTATACCAGAATTTTCTTTGGCATTTTAAATCATTGGTAAGCAGTGCTTCCAAGAATATTTTTAAACAGAAAAAAATTAAACCCTGAGCTAGTTAGCTGTGGTGAAGTAGAAAGAACACTGGATAAGAGTCAAAAGAGGGAGCCCTTGGTGTGTCCTTAGCCAGCTGAGCAAGTCCCCAAGTCCCCCGGGTAAGTCGGTCCACCAGCCCCGCCCATGGCCTTTGATTTTCCCATCTGTAAAAGCGCCAATCTTCTAGCATCCTTAAAAAAAAAACTTGACTTCCTCTTCTTTAATTTTTCCTATACTAAAATAGATGAAATCTGCCACTCCCATATCATTTGTGACAGTTAAGGCTGGTATCAGATGAGTCAGTTGGCACGGGGCTACTTGTCCTGAAAGAAAAAGGAAAGAGCAACGATTAAAATGCCAACCCCCTGGCAGAAAGCAAGCTAAGCATAATGACTCAAGTTCAAAGCCTAGAAAATCTTGGGCGGAAATGGAGTGGATATATTCTTCTGCCTCTGATTTTCTCTGTGTATATTCATCATTGACCATAGAAAAGTGGATAAATGTGTGGCTCATCATTTAATCATCATCTCAAACTTGCTCAACCCACTGTGGAGTAATAATGCTACTGAACTGTCTTTGCCCAGTCATAAATGAGACCCAGCTATTGAGAAGACTTGTTAACTTTCTCAAGCATGTATCTTCATTCTATCACACAGCTTCTTAAAGATTCCCATGTGTTATGGGCTGAAT
The DNA here is from genome assembly GCF_963259705.1 of Myotis daubentonii. Taxonomy (NCBI): domain Eukaryota; kingdom Metazoa; phylum Chordata; class Mammalia; order Chiroptera; family Vespertilionidae; genus Myotis; species Myotis daubentonii. Next base: position 155,905,654 of record NC_081842.1, read on the forward strand.
TGTGTCCTCCCAAAATTTGTATATTAAAAAGTCCTAACCCCTAGTACTGCAGGATATGACTGTATTTGGAGATGGGGCCTTTAAAAAGACAATTAAGGTAAAATGAGGTCATATTGGTGGGCCCTAATTTAGTCTGACTAGTGTCCTTATTAGAAAAGAAGATTAGCACTGACCAATGTGGCCCAGTTGTTAGAGCACTGTACCATACACCAAAAGGTGGTGGGTTCGATTCCAGATCAGGGCACATGCCCAGATTTCAGGTTCAGTCCCCAGTCAAGGTGTACACAAGAGGCAAACAATTGATGTTTCTCTCTCACATCAATGTTTCTCTCTCTCTCTCTCTCTCTCTCTCTCTCTCTCTCTCTCTCTCTCTCTCTCTCCATTCCCCTCTCTAAGATCAATTGATCAATTGGAAAAAAAGAGAAGATTAGGGCACAGAAACACAGATGGAGGGACACCATGTGAGGACACAAGAAGAAGGTGGCCATTAGCAAGCCAAGGAGAGAGGCTTCAGAAGAAAATCAACCTTTTAACACCTTGATCTTGGACTACTAGCTTCCAGAACTATGAGAAAATAAATTTCTGCGCTTAAGGTACCCAATCTGTGGTAGTTTGTTCTAGCAGCCCTAGCAAATTACTCTACCATGTTTTAAATCCAGGGTTGTTTTGATTGATTGATTTCAGAAAGAAAGAGAGAGAGAAAGAGAGATAGAAACATCAATGATGAGACAGAATCATTGATTGGCTGCCTCCTGCATGTCCCCTACTGGGGGGCCGGGGTGTGGGGGGTAAGGGGATGGAGCCTGCAAACTGAGCTTGTGCCCTTGGCTGGAATCGAACCTGGTACACTTTAGTCCGCAGGCCGACACTTTATCCACTGAGCCAAACTGGCTAGGGCTCCAGGGTTGTTTTAAGGTTCTTCTTTACTTCCCAAAAGATCTTCATCTTCATTTTTTTCTTTCCCCCTTTGTTTGAGCTAGATATTCTTGCCCTAATAAGTTATACTCAGGTATCAAGCTTCATTCACTTACTGGGGTAAAGTGATTTTCTTATTAGTGTTTGTAGGGTACCCAATGTTAGATGAATCTTAACTGGTACTTGAATATAGCCTACATTTCTATACCTATGTAATAATTTAATTTTATAACTAATAAAATAAATGAACTATATGTAGTTGATTTCTCACCCTTGATGCCCAACCCAAGAATTTTTCTCCTATGTCTTACTTCCCATCTTTATAAAATGGTAGAAACAGCAGCAGCCACTCAGGCATAGGTTCTCAAGCAAGGAACTTAGGAAGTCATTCTTGATATTTTTTTTTCCTTGCCAACATCCAACTCATTACTCACTTCTGTTCATTCTTCCTTTAAAACATCTAATATTAAAGGACATGGAATATTAAACTATAATATTAAATTTGAATTGGAAATATTTACATGGACTCATGAATAAAAGTAGATACAGGTGTGTATCTATCTATCTATCTATCTATCTATCTATCTATCTATCTATCTATCTATCCTTCCTAGGTCTGTCTACTGAAAGAACATAGTAGCAATAAGCACACCTTGAAGCCAATTTTGGGTTTCACTTATCATTACTTACTAAAAATAACAATGATCTTTGGAGAAATAGCTGACTGTAGTTGTTGGGAAGGAAAACTACAAGGTGAGTTTAGGATATCTTGTTGTGCCAGAAACCAAGGAAGTCTTTGGTGATTTATGAGGACATGTTAGAAGTAACCAGGAACTACTTTGAAAAGACTTCCATTAGACAAATTTGGACAATTTGAATTGTAAACATTGAATACATAAAAATCTGTGAGTCCATAGTGATATCCCAAAAAGTGAAGAGAAGGATAAAAAATTCATTTGCTTCATTGGAGGTGACTATTCAATAAATCCTTACTCTCAAATTGGTAGTAAAAAGAAATAACTAAAAATTTACCTAACCTTTCTAGGAGGAACTGTATATCATCCTAGTTGATGAGGGAAAATTCATCTTTGGAAAAGAATGCCAAAGAAGGAGTGGTAAGATTTAACAGTCACTATTTCGTAACCCCCAATGAAATGATTGATTAAGGCAAGGATTATCAATGGTGCAAGAGTATTACACAACTGGATATTCACACAGTGACAAAGCATCACCATGCAGGTTATTACTAATTGCAAAGGTCACAAAGGAGCAATCTGGAAGTTACCACTCTGGCCAAGTGATTGATCTTAGTAGTGAAAATATGAGGTTCTTGCATTGTGTTCCTTCTGACGTGATGCAGATAAAATTTATAGTGTTGTTTAGGAGCGATTCTTGCTAAAAACAAACAAACAAAAAAACACCAAACAAATAAACAAAAAACAACAAACAAAACAACAAAAAACTTAACCTGGAACTAATTAAGTCTTTAGAACTAACTTCAAAAATACATGAATTACAGGGACTCAAATAAAAATCAACTTATAAGAAAACCCACAGAGGAATCCTAGATGTGAAGTATTCTTTTGGGTTTTTCCAAAGGTCATTATCAGCAACAGAAAAAGAGTAGGGGAACTGTTATAGTTTAAAAGGGACTGCAGAGATAGAACAACCAAATGCAATATATGAACTTTGATTGGGCCTTGGCTTGATAAAAACATCTTTGGGGGATAAATAATTTAAATATGAGTTTGTATATTAAATGCTATGATATTATTTAATATTAAGAAACTAATATTAGTTTTTTAGATGTGATAAGACATTGTGGTGATCTAGAAGAAAATTCTTATTTTTATGAGATGGGTATTTAGGTGTGAATAGTCATGCATTCTACTTTTGAAACACACACACACACATACACCTTTTAATAATGTAATCACGGAATGTCATTCCTATTTGAAATCTCCCAGTGCTTTCCACTGTATTTAGAAATAAATCCAAGCTCTTTGACATAGCTTTGTAAGGAGCTTTGTAATGTCTAAGCTGGTCTCTCTGACATCATCTTATGTCGTTCATTTCCTGAATTATTATAATCTTACTAAAGGTCCGGTGCACAAAAATTCATGCACTGGGGAGGTCCCTCAGCCTGGCCTGCGCCCTCTCGCAGGCAGTCTGGGAGCCCTCAGGTGATGTCCGACTGACAGCTTAGGCATGGGGAGCAGGCCTAAGCCACAGTCTGGCCTCCCTTTGGGGGAGGCGAACGGTGGCAGGCTGATGGGGGACAATGGTGCTGGCTGGCAAGCAGCTGGCCCCGTCCCCCGATCACCCCCCTGCCACCACTGGTTACCACCGCCCCCCCCCCCCCGCCCTAATCGCCATCCCCTCCCTCTGCCTGCTGGCACCCACTTGGCTGGCCTGGTGCTGCCCACTCGCCGGCCCTGCCCCCCGCCGACCGGTCGTTCCACTGTTCAGTCAATTTGCATACTAGGCTTATATTACATAGGATAACTTCGCTGTTCCCCCTGCCTGGACTTTCTTTTCCCAGGTCTTCATGTTGTTCAACCCAGATGTCACCTTATCAGAGGTTTTTATTTATTTTCCCATCCAATGTTTTCCGCCCATTAGCTTCAATTTTTCTTTATTATCTTCAGATCACTTACCATTTCTGATATTTCACTTATCAGTAACTGATATTAACTTATTTGTTTATTTGGAGCTCCATGAGAGCAGGCATCTTGTCTACTGTGTATTCCTAGCATACAGGACAGAATCTGGTACTTTTCATTTGCTCAGTATGTATTTGTCAAATTGATGAATGAGCTTTAAAGATAGAATAAAGAACACCTATAGAGTCTAGTAGATGTCAACTTTTTCAAAGCAGAGGACTCTTATCAAACATAACATTTAGTTTTAACTTATTATTTTATGTATTTGTTTACTTCTTTTTCCTTATTTCTTGACAATTATTAGGATTCTATACACATAAAAATGTCCTTAGCAAATACTTAGCTATTTAATGAGTCTTTGGTCAACAAGATCTACCACCAGAGGGAAATCAATCCTCTGACCATTGGCTGTAGACAGTGAGAAAATCCTGACTGGAGAAGTAGACCCGACTCCAGTGGAACAAGAGCACATGAGAAGCACTGACTGTTCTGGCAGCACAGCTCCTCTGGGGCTTCCATACAGCTCTGCAGAGAGAAACAGTAGGAAGCAGGAGAGGTGGGCCCTCATCTGGAGCACCCAGAGGAGAAGCAGCAAGACTCTTTAATACTGGCCTAGAGCAGCCCTGAGCCAGTGGCTACAGCACTGCAGAAAGATGGCGGTGGTGGTAGTAATGGTGGTGTCACAAGAACAACATCTCTGGGAGGTACTGACATGTGAAGCAGCCTCCCACCACGCTCAAGCTATAGGGACTTAAGAAGGAGGCAGTGATAGCAGTAGCAAGCAAGTGGCAAGAAGAGGTATTTGACACCACATACTCTTGCGGGAAGCCACCACTTGCTGATACTGTCAGGAGAGTGTACCAAGGAATGCAGAAGGCCGGTGGACCTTGGGCATTAGCAGGGATGATGCTGAGCACCTTGTCTGTTGAGATAGCAGTGGCTGAAGGCAATTCCCTAACCTGATAATCCTTTTACTATTTACCAAACTTTACCATTGACATGCCTGTATGCATTGCTAAAGGGCAAATGTGTATTCAAGTAAATAAAAGGTGGACCAGGCCAGAAGTCGTTGTGTCTCTTCAAGAAAGACCCCACCTGGCCCCCAATGTCTCCTAAATTCATATTTCTTGTATAGCATTTTCATTTGTGTGTCGGCCCCTCCTTCAGATCCTGAACTCCGCCACGAAGGTCGCAGCACACTCTCCCAGGTGGTATGAAGGGATTGGGGACCTGGAATTTCAGCAGTTGAGCATGTGTAATCTCAGCCCAAGTTATTGGTTTTGTTGTCATTTGGGCTTTGTTTATCTTTCAGTGTCATTTTTAAGAATTAAACATACTTACATACTTAGAGATGACAGAGATGTTAGGTTAGCAAGCAAGGACTTTATAATCTATATATATAAAGACTCAGGGGCCATCACAACCAAATGGATGACTGAACAGACAACCGAACAGGCTGAGTGGGGCAACAAGGCCAGCAGGGGGGTTAGTGAGGGACGACCAAATGGCTGAATAGCAGGCTGTGTGGGGCGACCAGGCCGGAGGGGGGGCAGTGAGGGGCAACCAGGCCAGCAGTGGGGATAGTTGGGGGTGACCAGGTCAGTAGGGGGGGCAGTTGTGGGTGACCAGACTGACAGGGGGGGCAGAGGGGTGACCAGCCCGGCAGAGTGGGCCAGTGAGGGGTGACCAGGCTGGCAGGGGTGGCAGGGGTGACCAGGCTGGCGGGGGGGCAGTTAGGGGTGACCAGGCTGGCAGAGGGAGGCTGTTGGGGGTGACTAGGATAGCAGGGGCGGCAGTAAGGGGCAACCATGCAGGCGGGGGGGACAGTTAGGGGTGATCAGGCCAGTGGGGGGGCAGTTGGGGGCGACCAGGTTGGCGGGGGGGGCAGTTGGGGGTGACCAGGCCAGCAGAGGGGGCTGTTGGGGGATACCAGGCTGGCAGGGGGAGCAGTAAGGGGTGACCATGTAGGTGGGGGCAGGGGACAGTTAGGGGTGACCAGGCCAGTGAGGCGGGCAGTTGGGGGCGATCAGGTTGGCAGGGGAGGCAGTTAGGGGCAACCAGGCCAGCAGACAGAGGTGGTTAAGGGTGATCAGGCTGGCAGGGCAGCCAGTAGTGGCAATCAGGCAAGCAGGCAGGTGAGCAGTTAGGAGCCAGCGGTTCTGGTTGTGAGAGGGATGTCCAACTGCTGGCTTATACCGGCAGTCGGACATCCCCTGAGGGGTCCCGGATTAGAGAGGGTGCAGGCTGGGCTGAGGGGACCCCCCTCCATGCATGAATTTTGTGCACTGGGCCTCTAGTAGTTCTTATAAATGTGTTTAAGGGTTGGTATTTTTTTAAAACAAGCACAGAGAGTAAACTTAGGAAGTTTCCCATGATGGCTCAAATACTGACTTTTAAGATTTTCTTTAAAAGACAATTGACTATTTAAAGCAAAAATAGTAACTTACGCCCTAGTTGGTTTGGCTCACTGGATAGAGCGTCGGCCTGGGGACTGAAGGGTCCCAGGTTCAATTCCGGTCAAGGGCATGTACCTTGGTTGCAGGCACATCCCCGGTAGGGGGTGTGCAGGAGGCAGCTGATCGATGCTTCTCTCTCATCAATGTTTCTAACTCTCTATTCCTCTCCCTTCCTCTCTGTAAAAAATCAATAAAATATATTTTTAAAAAAATAGTAACTTACTTTGGGGCCTTTAACATTTGTAGAAATATGTTGTATGAAACAATAGTGCAAAGAGCAAGATGGGGAACAGGAAGTATACTTTTTAAATACTGTACATGTAGTGATGTAGTATGAAAACATAGTAGACTGCTATTAAGGATGCATGTTGCCATTCTTAGATCAGCCATTAGAAAGTAAAACAAAAAGGTATCGTTTTTTAAGCTAATAAAAACGATATTTCTTTCTCTCCTTTCTTTCACTTTCCTTCATTTTTGAAGGACATTTTTGCTATGCTTTTAATTCTTGGTTAATAGGTTTTATTTCTTTCAGCACTTTAAAGACGTTATTCCATTGTCTTCTGGCTTGTTGAGAAGTCAGTATTATTGTTCCCCTATGTCTTGAGCAGAATGAGTAATTTTTTCTGTGGTTGCTATTAAGATGATTCTCATTGATCCTTGGTTTTCAGAAATTGGACTATGATGTGCTTGCTGTGTTTTTTAAATGTGGCATGTGAAGTGCTTTACAACCTCTAACTGTTGGGTTGGGTAAAGCAATCAGTGAAGTCACAACTGCTGTGCCAATGGCTGTTCCTCAGAATCTCTTAACAATTCACACTGGAAAAAGAGGAGAACAGGATGCTTAGAAAGGAGGGCAAATAGTGGCAAGGGGATGGGGAAAATGAAATTACTTAAAGTCTGTGTTTTAAAATCTCATTAAGCTTCACTTTTGATGAAGTATAATTTGAAAAGATATATTTATTTTTAGAAAGCAAGTCATAAGGCACTTAGGGGTTAGTTCACCTACGGAGATGCTAAAAATTATATTTGAATTGTCAGTAATTCTAGTTTTAGCTCTAAAAAGCAAAATATAAGTACTAAAGAAAGAGTCTTGAATCTCTGGGCAAAGAAAGACATTTGCTTTCTCTAAAGGTCATCTAGGATGAGAATATAGCTGTTTGAAGAAAATGTGTCATTGATGATCTTTTTAAAATCAGATTTACTATGAGAGATTTTGTTTTTGTAATATTAAGGTGTTTTTTTTAATTTGCTTGTCCTATATAATAAAAACCTAATATGCAAATCAACCGAACAGCAGAACAACCAGTTGCTATGACACTCACTAACTACCAGGGGGCAGACACTCAACGCAGGAGCTGCCCCCAGCCTGCAGGCCCCAGGCTCCCCGATCGCCCCGCCATCACCCCACAGATCAGCCCTGATCATGGGCCAGGCCCAGGGACCCTACCCATGCATGAATTTCATGCACCGGGCCTCTAGTTTTTACATAAAAAACTGAGCTTGTCTTGAATCCACAAGTGACATATTTGGGTTAAAATTGCTTTCAATGATATACCATACACTTCCTAATTATCTAAATGTTTGCAATTACTGTGTATCTTCATTAAAATAGATGTTTGCGTTATACTTTAAATCTGTATTTTTGGGGGACAGTCTCACATTTTGTAAGAATAGGGAGGTTTGCTAAGGCTTCTCAATAATGGGAATGCAAATGTTGCTAACATTTGAGCCATGCTCAGTGAAGAAAAGAAAGTTGGGGCCATTTCAATACTCAGTACCCTTTCTTAGCATAGAATGATAGAGTATTGGTGTGGAAAGGATTGCTTTTTAAAAAAAATACTCAAAATGTTACTATGTGCCAAAGTCCTTCATCTTTGGAAATTTTGTGGCTTTCAGGGTCACAGGCTTTGTGTCATATACCAGCAGAGAGCACAGTTCATCAGCTGTGGATATTTTTTGCGTGCTTAGTGTTGTCATAGCTATTTCTCTACCTCATGGACTGTATGACACCTTTCATTTTAAAAAGCCCTTTGTGTTTGTGATTACTGTGCACTTAAGTTATTGGGTCTGTGGTTGGCCTCCCAGCTGTCCGTCCACCGGCATGAGGTCATAGGAAAGCGGCCACAGTTATCAGTGTCACCGTGCTATTCTGTTAGGTTAAATTGAAAAAACTGATGTTATCCAAAGAAAACTTCTGGTATAAAAATTATTTTTGTCTGTTTTGAATTAATGAAGCAGAAACACAAGCTATGAGTAATGTTTATAAATGGCTTTGGATTTTCTTCTATGAGGACTGTCCTCAATGTTAGCAGCCGTAAGAAGATACCATGTGTCATATTAGTTTTACAATATTAATGTTTGTACAGGATGATGGCAGGAAGACAAACTGGATTTTGTTCCTTATTGGTTATTATCGGTTGATGACAATCATGTGAGGGATTATGATAAACCATTTGAAATTGCTATTTGAGTTGGCAATTTTATATGGCTCTAGGAGACAAGATATACTTTAATTAGTTCTCTCTACATCACTGTGAGCCTGCCACAAATATTTTAAGTTAATACATGTAATTTAAGAATTGGAATTTGAAAGGCAAGATCTGTTTGTTCTCATTCTTGCTCTGCTTTTACTCTTTATTATTGCTCCTTTACTTTCATGGAAATTGCGACTCCATAATCAGGACATCTGACATTTGCCACCCTGTTGCCTCTTCGCTGTAAACAAATACAAGCAAAATATTACTTACTTGTGTGTTAAAATCATCTTTAGATCCTTCTAACAATAATTTAAACTTGCAGCTGTTCCTTTGTGAATTTTTATGAGTTCTTTTGTCTAGAAAGAAGATAATTCCATCATAGGAATATATTAGAAGTATTGAAATGCCTCCCCCCTCCTCCTTTTCCATATTTCTCCAGTTGCAATTTCATCTGCACAGAAAAAGAACTCTGGTAGCTTCTGCCAGACTTTCAGTAGGAAATGCTTTAAAAACAAGCAACAGCTATTTTGAGGACCGACTTTCTAAAATTATATTCAGGTAAGTTAAATGTCATCCCTGATAGCGAAAAGTAAGCATTTAATTTAACCATGTCGATCAAAATGTACTTGCCTTCAAGTGTTTTTAATATATCAGTACTCCTGGGTGGATTTAAATTATATTGACAGAAATATCGATTTCCTCACATTTTCAAATATTAAGTGGGTTTTAGAACCTGGTCTACAGCATGGTTGTTTTTGAAGGGAAAAAAATATGTAATTCAGCCAAGGCTGCTCTTGTTTTCCCTTTATTCTTTAAGCCAGAAGCAATTACTTTTCATTTCAGGATTAAGCGGCTGTATCATTGCCGTTCGCCGCTGAGGCTCCTGGTTTCAGCATGTCTCCTTGGTTCCCGGCCAGCCTGGGTGTTCAGGTGGCAGCTGTGCCTGGGAGTGCCTCTCCAACCTGCATTCCTTGGCCATGAATTTTGCAGCCCTGCTTATCTGATGAAGACCTCCCCAGGGTGAGTTGCTCACAACACTGTCACACAGACTTTACTGGATGATATGGAAAGGTACTGTGTATTTTTCCTCCTGGAATGCCAGCCAATCCTGACTTACCAACCACCCCTTCACTGTGGCTGATCATCACAAAAACCTGGTACTTAGATCCCATGAAACCTGTTCTACATAAACCAGATTCCAACAGGAAGCCTGTGAGTGCTCTCTGTGATGCTGTCACCGAAGCCGAAGCCTGTTCAGAGAATTTTCAGCAATTATATTTGTTCCAACATTGACTCTCATTTCTCTGCATGAATTATTTACTTCAATGTATACTTTTCCCCCCTTTATTTCTTATTTTAGAGAGAGTGGAAGGGAGGGGGAAAGACAGAGAGGAACATCGATGTGAGAGAGACACATTGATTGGTTGCCTCCCACACGGAGCCTGCAATGGAGGTACATGCCTTTGAGCGGAATTGAACCTGGGACCCTTCAGTCCACAGGCCGATGCACTGAGCCAAACTGGCTAGGGCTTAATGTATACTTTTAATCTATAAGTGCTATCACCAGCGACAACACCCAAAGAGCTCTCTTCCTTCTCTTGAAACCCATGACTTTCCTGGGGTAGCTTGGCTTTAAAGCACGCTTTCTCGCTATTTCGTGTGTCTTCCTTTTGCTTTCCCAAACCATTCTCTAAATTCCTTGAGAGAAGAGACCCTGAAATCTGGTATCACCTTTTACAGACAAATAGAAAAAAAAGCATTTGGACAGAGAGACCTTTGTTGCTCTTAGTAATTGAGACAATTTGCCTTAACATGTTCAGAGGACTCTAGATTATCTGCTGTAAAATATCACTGCTCTCCTTTCCCCTGCCTGCCCTCTGCTGGAACTGCTAATGAGCAAAAAGATGGTCGAAACAGAACATCATAGGGGGAAAGTAGGAAAACAAGGGGCTCGTCTTACTGAGCCGCTAGTTGAGTGACTGTGGTTTCTGAGTCCCTGTTATGGATGTTAGAAGGTCCTCGTTATGTCTCTTGGATAACTAGCAGCCTCTTCACAAGACCCCTTGTTGTTTCAACCGTGCATGGGGATGTGAGTCTGCCTACTGACATGAGAGACCAAGTGACCTGGTGCGCCCTCCTCTTCCTCTGGGCTTGTGTCATCTCCAGAACCATCCAATTGGTGGCAGCTGGCTGAGCCAGCCAGGTAGTGCCCCTTCCCACACACAAATGCCCTCTCCCTGTTCACCAGCCTCTCAAGCCTTCACCACCCTCATATATTGTAGGGCACGGTCATGGGGTTAAGCCTGGGACTGACCTGTTGGCAAAGCCACAAACAAGTCCCAGCTTAGAGGGCACAGTCCTCTTAGCATAATTAGGCTTGACCTTATAACGTTCCCTAGATCTTATCTGGGTAGCTAATGGGCTGTGGGAGGTGCAGCAAGTGCTGCCAAAACAAGTGAAACTCGCAAGAACATTATAACTATGGTGACCACTACCTTGTTTACCTCTGGCTATAAAATAAAGGCTCAGTTTGCCATCTGGGTCTCTCTCTGTGGCTTCAGCCAGGCACAGGAGATCCACCTAGACCAGGGGTGGGCAACCTTTTTGTGAGTGCGTGCCAAACCAGCAAAATCTCTGACTCAAAATTTTTGTGTGCCAACCCTAATTTTTTGAGAATGTGTTATGCCTACTTGATACCTCTTAAGGTGTACGTATGTGAAGAACCTTGAAGAAATAATAAAATTCATTCAAGCAATAAAAACACAGTATATAAGGATGAAAAATGCATTTATTTTTTAATGTATACATGTACATTGATAGTCTGACAGAAAACTTTATGACTCCGTTTGATATTATCAGTGGGACTTTTGCTGCTGAATCACTGATGACAGAGATTTTACATCAGGTTTATATTTCATGACCTTCAGAGATATGCACGAGCTACTACTTTCATCCATCAGGCTACTCCTATTACGAGACTTAACAAAATTAATCACTGAGAACAAAGATTCACAAGCATATGTGGATGAAACCAAAACACTGGTCGGATCTAGGAAGGCAGGGAGAGTTAAGGCAGAGGCATAGAAATTGCTCTTCCCCTCTCTCGTCAATCCATGTCTATTGTCTTTAAGATAACTTGTTATGTAAAATTATTTATCTAAGATGCACCCACACTGAATTTATCTGAAAAATAAAAAAGTCGATATTAAGAAAAAAATTGTAAATGGAAGATTATAAGAGAGGGTTTCGCGTGCCAGCGAAACTGGTGTGCCATGTTTGACACGCGTGCCAGGGGTTGCCTACCCCTGACCTAGACCCAGGTTATTCTCTTTGTCTTTTCTTTAATCCTTCACTGCCTGCCCCCTCCCCTCTTCAGGCTCACAGAACCCTTGGCTGTGCTGGCCTGGCACAATATATAACAGGCATCTACAAGGATCTGGCAAGACTGCCAGTTTGGTAATGCAAAGCAGGAGATAAGTTTGAAACTCTAGACCAGTTTCCAGTTACCAAGGGCAGCAGGATGTGACAGCTGCTGAAGCAGCCCATTTGCCCTTGGAGAGAAGCATGAGTGTCTGATCGCAAGGTGACCTCTGCCTGCTGCTGGCTCAGGGGTGCTGTGGGCAGTCCCTGGTCAGGTAGCTGGATGTTATATAAAAGAGGAGGAAAACGTGTGTTTTTTGCCTTTTTTATTATTGAAAGAGGGCACTCTGGGAGGCAGAATCCATTAGCTGAATCCATTTCAGTATCTATGGGTAATTAATTTAGGCAGCTTTAATGCACTTTTATTATGTAGCCTTTAAGAGCTGTTCTGGTAACTGTCCACCCCATAAATACTAGAACTACTTCACTTGCAGAATATGCTTTTTGGGAGGGTGAACCTGAATTATTAGCTAGATATGAACTTGCACACATCCCTGTCCAGACAATGCAAAAAGTGCTTCCTCATAGTTTGGACACTGTTCAATACATTTGAAAGTGGGGTAAAAACTGCTCAAATGTGACACCCTACATTTTAAGTCAGTGGATAACTCAGTCTGGTTGCCTCTGAAAACATAATTTTGAAAATGAGTTTTACCATACTGTGGACAGAATAATTGATTTCCTCTTTTCATTATGTAAGTTAAACACTAGACTTGGAATTACTAGAAGTAATAACACTGTTAGCCAACAAGCCTTTCTTATAAAATGATAGCATTTTAATGTATTATATGCATTAGCATTTATTCATGCCTAAGATTTCATCAATCAATTTCCCATTTTAAAAAGACATCTTGGGGAAAGACAGTGGAGAAAGGCTGACTTCCTAAAGCAATGTTGTGAAAGGCAGCAGGTCTAGCATTCTGGGCACATGTTTAACTAAATAGCTAAATAACTGTTTGGCTCCAAATATAAACCCACATTTTTTTTACATGTCTACCTTATGAACGTCAGAGTTTTAAAAGGGAAATATTTAAATTTCACTAGTTAAGAGGTGTGCTGTATTTGTTCAAAATGACAGCTATCTCTGATATTTTTAAATACTTACTTTTCTGCTTTGACAGACTTCTAACTACTCTTTCGTTTTAATTTTGTTTACAGTAGCATATTTTAATAATTGGCTACAAATTAAGTGAATATTAGTACTTTGTAATGGTTTTATTAGTTAATTGCTTTTGAAAGATATTTTCAAATAAAAGTTACTTCAAATTAGAAGCTCTAAGAATCACTACCCCCAGATAAATGTTCATTTTAAATCATTTATTTATTTCACTCATGCAACAAAATTGTATTTAACACATATCAGGACTGACTTGTCTCAGGCTCCAAGCACCTGATATAAGTGGTCCTGAGGATGTCTGGATTGTGTCCCAGGAACACTTCTAGGGCTCAAACTCTCTACCTCTGACTAGTGTTTCTGGTTCTTGTTGCAGATGGCTTTCTTCATGCCATGGGGAACGTGGCTCCTAGTGATCTTGCTTTTCCATCTCATCCTATCAGCAATTCTACCAGCAATGAATTGACTATTTGGCTCTTTCTCTTTGGCTCCAGTCAGAGTTACTTGCATTGGATCAATTTAGATCACATACTTCTCCCCAAACCAATCACCAAGTCAAGAAGATGGGGTAATATGATAGGTTCAAACAAGATCACATATCCACCCTTGTCATTGGAATGTTTTGTTGTTTTGTGTGGGGTTTTTTATGGAGGGAGGTGAATTGAGTAAACAAAGATAATAACCTTTATTTTCTATGAGATGTAGTAAAGAAATTAATATTTTCATAGTAGAGTTGGTTTAAAGTGACAAAAGACTAGAATCTTAAATGTCGGTTAAGGCATCACCAGGCCCAAATGGACATGTCATGTGGACTTTTCAGCCAAGAAGGGAAGCCTATCACACTTTTGTCTCCCAGCATCTTAGCTCCTAGAGTACAAACTTAAATTTATTTCTTAATATGCATACCTTTTAACAGGAAAAGTTATAAACACTTGGGTATTATTCCAGAAAAAGCAGAACTCTTGACAGAGGGTGATTGGAGGCTGGACCACAGACTGCCATCTCTGTTTGAAAAACTGTAGGATGTTTTGTCCTGTGGGAATGCATTATTTTAACAGCTTGCTTAATGCTTTTCCTTCCTGTGGAGAGGGCCGGGGATGGGAGCTCCTAACAGCCATAGAAATTGAATTATATAGTAAATGAACTTCTCTTACAGTCTTTGCTGGGGTTATTTAAGACATTGAACTGTTTGCGCTCGACTCCAGTACATCAATGTTCACTCACCATTATATCGGAGGGAGAACTGTGGTATTAGAGAGCTGGAGAATTTGTGACAGAGTCAGTGTTTTTACTTTTTTGCCAACATCATCATTTCTTTACTCGTTTCACATTTCTTCTGCCAGTCGGGCCCTCAACTCAAGACTACCTTGATTACTTTCAGGTCATAAATATTTCTAAACTATTTTTTACCTCAAAATGTTCATATCTTTACAAAGTGTTTCCCCCCATATTTCCAGTACCCACCTACACCATAGATAATTATTGCAATATTATTGACTATATTCCCTATGTTGTACTTTAGTACATCTCTATGACTATTTTGTAAAGTATATGATTGTTTAGCCACTATGCTGTACACCTGAAACTAATACAAAGTAATATGGAATGTAAATTATGATTGAAAATTTTTGAAAAAAAAATTTTAAGTTTGTCTTTTCGCTGACTTTTTTTCTTCTTCTTTTTGTCTCAAAATTAGAGGCATCTTTTCCAGCTTGCTAAGGACACAGTGGGGAGGTGATGAGCCAGGAAGATTGCTCTCATTGGAACCCAAATGCTGGCACCCTGATCTTGGATGTCCAGTCACCTGAACTATGAAAAAATAAACTTCTGTTGTTTAAGCACCCAATCTATGGGATTTTGTTATGACAGCCAGAGCTGACTGATACAATTTCTCAGATTTAGGCAGGGAGAAAAAAGTGTCAAAATAGTGTTCTCTTAGGATGAAATAAAAAGAGAAAAAATAATCTATACTTGTACCAGCTTGTATATATTTAAAATCCTGGGAAGTAAATGAGAAACTAACAATGTTGGTTACCTATTTTGGGGGCATAGGAACTTGGCAGATTGAAGACAGAAGTTGAACCCTGGCCAGTGTCAATCAGTGGATAGAGCCTTGGCCTGCTCACTGAAGGATTCCCAGTCAAGGGCACGAACCTGAGTGGTAGGAGGCAAACAATCGATGTATCTCTCTCACATCTATGTTTCTCTTTCTCTCTTTCTCCTCCCCCCCCCCCCCGCCCTTAAGCCTTCCCTACCTTTCTCTCCCACTCTCTCTAAATATATCAATGGGAAAATTCTCTTTGGGTGAGGATTAACAAACAAACAAAAAGAAATGGAAAGAGGTATTGCTGTATATCTTCTTATAGTTTTTTTTAAATAATTCTTTATTATTGAAAGTATTACATATGTCCCCATTTTTCCCCCATTGACCCCCTCCATCCCACTCTGCCCCCCTCCCCAGGTCCTCATCACCCCATTGTCTGTGTCCATGTGCCATGCACATATGAATACAAGGTCCCTGGTTGATTACCTCCCATACACCCACCCTCCCCTACCTTTCCTCCGATATTCCGCACTCTGTTCCATGTTTCCATGTCTCTAGATTCACTCTGTTCATCCGTTTATTTTGTTAATAGATTCCATATATGAGTATGATCATGTGATACTTGTCTTTCTCTGACTGACTTATTTCACTTAGCATGAAACTCTCCAGGTCCCTCTATGCTATCTCAAAGGGTAAGAGATTCTTCTTTTTTACTGCTGCAAAGTATTCCATGGTATAAATGTATCTTCTTATATTTTTCTGTTGTTGTTATTCCTCACCCGAGGATATTTTCCCATTGATCTTTAGAGAGAGTGGAGAAGGGAGTGGGAGGGACAGAGAGAGACACATCAATTGGTTGCCTCCCACACATCCCTGACCAGGTCCAGGGATTGAGCCTGCAACTGAGGTACGTGCCCTTGACTGGAATTGAACCTGGGACCCTTCAGTCCTTGGGCTGACACTCTATCCACTGAGCCAACCTGGCTAGGGCTTCTTATACTTTTGATGCTTGAACTATGTGAATGTGCTACCACTTTAAGGAATAATAATAACAAAAATATTTTATTGAAAAAACAAGATTACATTGAAATAAATGATGATATTGAAAGAAGACTTCAGATTAATGGAATAATTATAGCTCAAGCTGTCATTTGATGCAGGCACAATTTGAAGAAGATGAAGGAATATGAGTAGTGTATTAAATTGCTTTCTCAGTCAGTTCTTTAATCATCCCCAATACAATGTAGACAGTTCTTATTGTCTGTTGGCCTTTCCTTGGATCTGCATTGGTTACTGCTGTCAGAATATGCATTTGACTGAAAAATAATGGCCACGGGTTTGCAAGTACTCTCAGCAACGCCAAGACAGTCTCTGAGAGTAAAGCCTTCTTCTTCAGCCTTCCTCAGTTGTGGTCCTATTTTCAAGCACAGCAGCTGCTGAGAAAAAGACCTAGTTCTTCATTTGAAAGAGGTCCAGGCCTCTTCTGTGGGCATAGATGTAACTTTTTCACAACTTACTTTGGCAAAATGAGCATCCAGTTGTTTTAGGAACATTATATCATACTACCCCAGGTTGTTATCTTTAAATGAATTCCTGATTATCCTATTTCTGTTTAACATCTATCAAAGATTTCTTTTCCCTTGGCCATCTGGCCTCTGCCTAACTCTACTCCCATCTACTTACTGTGAGCAGTTTTGCCATGACCCCAAAGTACCTTTTGTTCTGCCCCATGCCTTCTCACATGCCATTTCCATTGCCTGGATCACCTTTCTATTTGTTCCTTCTGATGAAGCTCCCCTAAATGGAAGTGAGTGTTTTTCCTGACATCACCCATCAGATTCAAGAAGTTCGGGGGCCATAGTATATTCATTTTGCATCCCCAATGCTGGCATCCGGTAGGCACTTGATGGTTGAATGAATGAATAAATATACAGTCTGGCTGATATGTTAATGACAAAAATATCATAGTGCCCCATAAGAAAATCTTAACCAATGGTTATAGAAAATGCTTCACAGGAGGGATTCTTAGTCTCTGAGTTGTAACTGTGTTATTCAGCCCCTCATTGACTTGAAGAGCTGAATTCTGTCAGGAGCCTTTTGATTCTTTGGAAAACTTTCTATTTTGTAGGGGTGTGTGTATGTGTGTGTGTGGGGGGGGGAGCGGTTTGAAAACTCTACTGGAAATTCTCATCTTAAGGCATCTCTTTGAGGATCTCCTCTGTTTAAGATCATTTTATTTCTTACATGTTCAAGCATAGAGGACCGCACTCAATTCAGTAGATTTTCATCCTTATTTCCAGAAAACCACATTTTGTATGCTTTGTGGTAAAGGTATATATCTATAGACATCACCCTGGGGAAGTGAGCCTTTGGCTAGAACCTCAGATCCACATTTGCTTGCCAGAGAGCAAGAGTGACAGCAGGGTCATCTCTACCAGTTTGTAGTTAGATTTCTTTCTCATGTGTCTTTCTCAAACATGTTCTTTTAAAATGGTATGCAATTTGCAGGGGGGAAAAATCACTACGATTTTCAAGCTGAAAGAATTCACTTTCCAAATGAAAAGGGCTGATTTGGGAGGGTTTGAGCTGTGTCAGTAAGGCACTAGTGAAACAGATTTTTGCATTAGGCCCATTATCTTTCATTAATTCTGTTTATCCTGAACAAAGTAGATAAAATAAATGCTTGAGCTTCAGTTATTCAGACATGCTTATATAAGTATGGCCTCATAATAATTTGTTTTCAGAGTGCATTGACTTTAATTGTCCAACTGATGCTGTTGAAATGTGTCCATTAATATATCTAATATCTTTAGATAATATATCTAATATATTTAATATAGTACTCATTTTCTACAGTATCTTGAGATCTAATGTACAGCATGATAACGGTAGTTAAAAATACTTTTTTATATACTAGAAATTTGCTAAGAGAGAAGGTTTTAGGTGTTCTCGCCACAAAAAAATAAATGGTAAATATGTTAGGAGATGGATATGTTCCTTAGCTTGATTGTGGCAATCATTTTACCATGTATATGGATATCAAAACATTATGTTTTACTCCTTAAATAGATGCAAATGTCATTAAAAACAACAACAACACACCAAGATTTGCAATAGTTTGAATGTGGAAGGCGATATGAGAATCCAGCTGTCCTCCACTTTGCAAAAAATATAAAACAATACCACTAGGTACTGTTTTTGGAGGTTGTGATTACTTTTTCATAAAAATGTATTATTTGTATTCATTTTGGTGAGCATTGTCACAAGCTTGAGTTCAATATACATTTGAGCACAACCCTGACATTTTTTTTAATGTAAATTGCACATTTGCTCTTGGTTACATGTAGATGAAGGCAAAACTTAAAGCCAACAGAATTTGCTGGACCTTGGTTCTGATGCCATTTCTTGCAACATTTAGAGATTAAAATAATAAGAGTTCTGAAATATTTCTCCCACCCCTGAACTTCAATCATTTTGCAGTTGCCAAATCTGCACAATTTCCAGATTTGCCCTCCTACAGTAGTGTCTTAATTAAATAATTAATTAAGTCCTTTCAAAAACCAGCAGTTCCCTGTGGGTTGCTTCTATAATTGCCTCTTCATTCATCAACTAAAGGTCTACCGAAGCCATCTTGTTTCTCAATGTAATGATTTCCTTATTTAATTCATGCAGTTGTTTATAGCTTACGTCTCTCTGTTTGGTGTCATTCTCTGTTCAAAATTGTCCCAAAGACAAGACCCAAGTATCTTTAATTTCTTTTCTACGGAGCCTACACAGCATTATATAATATTAAACAGGGAATAATTATTTTTAGTGCGATGATGCTAAAGACAGGAATCTAAGTAGGCTGATCAGATGTGAATTTAACATGGAAAAAATTTATTGAAGTTCTGCTTGTGCTGTTCATAGCACACAGTCGCCTGTATCAGCTGCTAAGAAAGAGTTTAGTGTTATGTGAAAGCAGCAGTAAAGATGTTCAAAATAGCCAATTCCCAATGAGTCATAAGTGCACTATGTGTCCCTTAAGTTGCTCACCTGTTTTTGCCCCAGGACCATGTTTCTGCTTGGCCAGAGGCTGAAAGGCATATAGGAGGTCAACTCAGCCAATGTTCTAAATACTGATAGTTCTGGTAGTAAGATTATTCAAAGAGAAGCTGGCAATGATTGCCAAATCATTATTTTGAGGGATTATTGTGGAATATAAATCTTGATAGTCAATTTGCATTACCAAATCAACATTCATTGAATGCATGGTTTGTAAAACCATGGAATTTAACATGGAAAAAATTTATTGAAGTTCTGCTTGTGCTGTTCATAGCACACAGTGAAAAAAAATTCCTTTTTTTGTGTGTAAAAAGCTCAGTATGGTATGCCTGACTGTATTTAGCAGAGAAAATCAAATAGTTCATCTTGATGGACTAGCAGAACTTGGAGAAGGCAGCCTTGAAGACAAAGCAGTTTACTAGAACTGAAGAATTTAACTTTTGTTCTAGTCCTCCCTTCTTTCAGCCTTGTCAACAGGAAAACTCTCAAGGTTGATTTCAAATGAATTATCCTGGGCAAATTACTCGCCCCTCCCCCCTCCAAAAAAAACATTTATCTGTCACTTCATGGAAATTGCTACTGGTCCTCCGTGGTACAATATTAGCTCAGGCATTGCACACAATTCATTGTATGCAACAGAAGTTGAAAAAAACACATATATGTGATATCTATACTAATAAAAGAGAAAAATGGTAGTTGGCGTACGACGATACCCTTTTCATTGGCTAATCAGGGCTATATGCAAATTAACTGCCAACTAAGATTGGCAGTTAACTGCCAACAAGATGGCGGTTAATTTGCATATGTAGGCACAATGCAGGGAGGCGAAAGGGAAAGCAGGAAGAAGCCCCCTGCCACTGACAGTGATCGGAAACCCAGGGGGGAGCTAAGAGCTGGGGGGCAGGGCAAAGGCGGCCCTGGGGCCGCCTTTGCCCTGCCCCCCAGCCATGATAGGAGAATCAGGCGCCTTTGCCGCCCTGGCCAGTGATAGCAGGAAGTAGGGTTGGAGCCAGCGATGGGAGCTGGGTCCGGTCGAAGCTGGCAGTCCCAGGAGCTAGGGGTCCCTTGCCTGGGCCTAAAGCGAAGCCCACGATCGCGGGGCCGCTGCCGCTGTGGGTCCCCGCTGCCCAGGCCGGACGCCTAGGCCAGAGGCGTCAGGCCTGGGCAAGGGGCCGATCCTGCGATTGGAGGGTGATGGGGGTCAACGCCTGAGGGCTTCCCAGTATGTGAGAGGGGGCAGGCTGGGCTTAGGGACACTCCCCCCTGCCCCCCCCACACACACCCAGTGCACGAATTTCGTGCACCGGGCCCCTAGTACAGTATAAATAAACAAAATGTCTCCTAAGCTGGCTATGTATCGATAAACTGAGCAGTATTATAGTTGAGATCTGAAACCACAGCCTTTGGTGACTTAGCTGCCAGTGCTCTTCCACGAGAGGTTTGAAAATGTTTGACTTAGAGACAGATTTTAAAAAGTATTGAGATAAATAAATGGTGGCCCTACCCAGTTTGGCTCAGCGGATAGAGCATCGGCCTGCGGACTGAAGGGTCCTGGGTTTGATTCTGGTCAAGGGCGTGTACCTTGGTTGCGGGCACATCCCCACTAGGGGGTGTGCAGGAGGCAGCTGATCGATGTTTCTCTCTCATCGATGTTTCTAACTCTCTATCCCTCTCCCTTCCTCTCTGTAAAAAAATCAATAAATAAATGGTGATGGAAGGAGTCTTGACTTGGGATGATAAATACACAATACAGTATACAGATAATGTATTATAGAATTGTATACCTAAAACCTATGTAATTTTTTAAAAAATATTTTTATTAATTTCAGAGAGAAAGGGAG
The DNA here is from genome assembly GCF_963259705.1 of Myotis daubentonii. NCBI lineage: Eukaryota > Metazoa > Chordata > Mammalia > Chiroptera > Vespertilionidae > Myotis > Myotis daubentonii. The sequence continues at coordinate 155,926,628 of NC_081842.1, forward strand.
AGGGGGAGAGAGATGGAAACATCAATGATGAGAGAGAATCACTGATTGGCTGCCTCTTGCATGTCCCACACAGGGTATCTAGCCCACAACCCAGGCATGTGCCCTTGACCGGAATCGAACCTAGGATCCTTCAGTCCGCAGGCCAATGCTCTACCCATTGACCCAAACCGGCTAAGGCAAAACCTATATAATTTTATTACCCAACTAGAGGCCCGATACACAAAATTCATGCAAGAGTAGGCCTTCCTACCCCCAGCTGCCAGCATCGGCTTCCCTCTGGCACCCAGGATGCAGCCTTCCCTCTGGTTGCTAGCAGGCACCCAGGACTCGGGCTTCCCTCACAGCCCCAGCCTCATCTGGAAGGTTATCTGGAAGGATGTCCAGTCTAATTAGCATATTATACTTTTATTATCATAGATGTCACCCCAATAAGTTCAATAAAAAAGTTTTAAAAAGTTCTGAGATATACATTTTGCCAATTCTATTAATATTTTTTCTACTTATAAGACCCACATATTTTTGAAAATATGCTTGTAAGGTGTGTTTATGATAACATTTATTTCTCTTTTAAAACAACTCCAGACCCCTTAAGTACTCATGTTTTCAAGACAGAATTAGAGCATTTTTACTACTGGAGTGCGCATCTATGATCAAACACGATCACACACTCTAACATGAATCAACAGCAGTTTTATGACTCCTACAACCAGAGCAAGTGTTAGGCCTGATGACCAAGAGCTGAGAAATATGTAAGAAACGGCACCTTGCACAGGCTCTGGTACTAAGTCCCCACATTTCTTATCCAGGTGAACAATTCTTTGTAATTCAGAAATCCAAAGGACTCTGGAAAGCAAGACTTTCAGTAACAAATTTGGTGGCCTAACCTGATGAGAAGCTTTTTAATCCTGATTCTCACTAAATGGGAATAAATATATTGGATATGAGGTGCTGCCCCAGGCCCACTGGGGAGGGAGGTGGTGGTGTGTAAACACATATACTCACCTTATTACCTTTCTAAAATCCCCAAAGTCTTAGGTTTTAAAACATATATGGCACCAAAGGTTTCAGATAGGCAACTGTGAACTGTACTTTTCCTTATAATACTAAAGATCTTTACAAAATTATTAGGAACAGTAGCATATTAAATCTTCCATCACCTATATGGGGTAGTTAGTGGTTCTCATAACACCATGTACAAACTATAACACGTACTAATAGTTTGTTTTCAAATTAGTGTCATCTGGACTAGATTGACAACTCTTCCAGAGAAAAATTGTCTTTAGAAATGATGTTTATTTATTTTCTAGTTATAGCCCAAGTATATGCTCCTTGAAAAAAAATTAGGAAAAAACAATTTGGAAAGTATACAAAAGTTAGAAGAAAATAAAAATCACATACAATTCCACGTCTTAAAGATAAACAAAGTTGCTATTGTATTTTATTATTTTTTTCCTATGCATAATTTTAAAATGCAACTGGTATCATAAATACTAAAGCATTATTGTCATTTTCCCCCAGTTTTATTGATATTATTGACATTGTACCCTGTATTCATTTAAGGTACACAGCATAAGGACTTGATATACATACATATTGTGAAATGATTACCACAATAAGTTTAGTTAATATCCATAATGGATGGTAGCATGATTTTCAAAAGCTTTCTTTTTAGTGGCTTCAGAGTATCCTGCAGGTATGGATGTACTATGATTTATTTAACTACTCCCTTATTGTAAGGCTTCCCAGTTGTTCCCAATTTATTAAATAAAGAAACTGTTTCTTAAGCAGATTATTAGCCACAGTGCCAAGCATACTTAGTCACTCAATTAAAAAGTGTTGAGCTGATTAAAGTAATTGTCATTAACTAGGGTCCTAGTACAAATCAGTTTACTATGTTTAATTAGTCACTTAGGAGGAATCTGAGAGAATGAACTCCAGAGCAGTACAGCTTGGTTATGGGAGGGGGCAGGTTAAGCCCAGGCTGGTAGGGGCAATGCAGGGATGGGAGTCGCTAACAGTTGAGGGTCAGGAGGGGGAGCATTGAAGAACTTCTGAGATGAATTTTGACCTTATCACAGTTTGACTTACTGATAGAAATGTTGAACTATCCACAATGGTTTCATGCTCACACTCCTCTGAAGAAGTAGCTGTTTTATCACATGTTCTGTTTTCTCTTTTAGTTGTTTGCAGTTGTTTCTATGAGAGCAGACATGTGCTCTTTGAATTTAATTGAGTGACTTCTTTAGAACTAGGTGACAAAGACATATTACTTTCTTAGATTCCAGTATGTGTTAAGATTTCCATTTCTGGAAATTCCCAAATCAGATCTACATGAACTCTTCCAGGAAATAAGATTAGGCCAATCCAACAGGACTCTCCCCAAGTAGATGAAGCACCATTTTCACCCTCAGGGATTAAGACAAGACTCAGCAAACTAAACAAGCAATATTTAATTGTCTGGCATTTTGCTGGTACTATTACTGCCTGTTTTGATTTGTGGCCAAACCTTCCCTACTTTCACACTGTGTGAAAATTTTCATAATACTAAAAAAAAAACACAAAACAATTAGTGGTGTAAACACTTTTCATGGTAATATTAGTATTCAGCTCATTTAATTAAATTAAGTTTTTAATTTCCTTCTGATATTATTTTATAAGAGAAACATGAGGGAGGGAGGGAAATAATATCAGGTTTTTTACTACTTTAAGTTTTTTGGTTACTGTCTCTTAAGGTATAGCAAACCATGATCTTTTATTATTATTATTTTTTGAATATATTTTTATTGATTTAAGAGAGAAGAAGAAAGAGGGAAAGAGAGAAACATCAACGATAAGAGAGAATCATTGATTGGCTGCCAGAGAATCATTGATTGGCTGCCTCTTGCACACCCCCTACTGGGGATCAAGCCCACAACCCAGGTATGTGCCCTGACAGGAAATCAAACTGTGACCTCCTTGTTTAGAAGTTGATGCTCAACCACTGAGCCATGAATCTTTTAAAAGAAAAATGCAAATTAAAGTAAAACAAAAATTATGTTTAAGCTTTCAACAGGCAATCTATACTAATAAAAGGGTAATATGCTAATTAGACCAGGTTGACTGGCCATCTTCCGGATGTCCAACTTCCTTCCAGATAAAGCCATTGTGGTGGGGCCGAGGCAGAAGCAGTTAGGGGAGATCAGGCCAGCAGGGGAGGGCAGTTAGGGGCAGGCAGGCAGGCAGAAGCAGTTAAGGAGCAATCAGGCAGGCAGGCAGAGGCAGTTAGGAGCAATCAGGCAGGCAGGCAGGTGAGCAGTTAGGAGCCAGCGATCCCAGATTGCAAGAGGGATGTCTGACTTCTGGTTTAGTCGGACATACCCCAAGGGGTCCCTGATTGGAGAGGGTGGAGGCTGGGCTGAGGGAACCCCCCTGACACACACACACACACACACACACACACACACACACACGTGCACAAATTCTGTGCACCAGGCCACTAGTAGAAATATAATTCCTTTTACAGGGTGTATTACTTTTACCACATTCCTTGGACTAAATATTATAAAGTAATATAAAATTACATAGAATACAATATTATAGAGTGGTATAAGGTCCTGAGAATTATTCCCTAAAATGTTACCAGCCCATTCTTCATCAGTTGACATCCATCAGTCTTTCCTGAAAATGCCCAGCTTCTTCCCCAGAACTCCACCTTATCAGGCAATGACAATTTCTGATGAGGATCAGAATGAAGTTGCAATGAAACAGACAATATTGTAAAGCTCACGAAATATTAACTAAGTCACAAAAGTAAAGATACAACTGAAAAGATAATCCCCAATTTTAATTACAATGTCAGAAAGAGTTCTTGGCCAAAAGCAAATTAAAGTTGAAACTTCTTTCATTTCTTCTTAAAGATGCATTGTATGGTCTTTTGTGGGAACTCAGGGGTTTTCCATAAAAGTGAAATTCTGATTTTTCTATATCGTAGCCCCACTTTATATGTGGTGGATAAATTCTAAGACCCCCAGTGGATGCATGAAATTGTGGATAATACTGTTTTGTTTTTTCCCCCTAAACATAATATGCCTATGAAAAAGTTTAATTTACAAATTAGGCACAGGAAGAGATTAGCAGCAACAATAATACAATGAAACAATTATAACAATATACTCTAATGAAAGTTATGTGAATGTGGTCTCTCTGATAACTGATTTGATAATCAAGACTGTTACTAAGTGACTAATGGGTGAGTATCCTCTATACAGTGTGGTTACGCTGGGCAAAGGGACAATTCACTTCTGGGGAAGGACATAGCTGGTACAAAATTTCACCACACAGAACGGCTCATAATTTAAAACTTATGAAATTGTTTTTTTTTTATTTCTGTAATTTCCATTTAATTTTTTGGACTGTTGTTGATTCCTGGTAACTAAAACTGTGGAAAGTGAAGTCCTGGATAGGTGGGAGGACCTACTTTATACTACTTGTGTGCTCTTTCTCCCTAAAATAATGTATCTATCACAGCATTCCCACAGGAAAAAATAATTGTTTTCCAAAGCAATCTTCTTTCTTTTTTCTTTCTATATTAAAAAAAAAAGTCTTTCTTTAAAAACCTTTAAATTTTTTCCCCACGTTTGAGTTGGCAGATGGCATAGTTAATTAACTTTTCAATGATAATAAATACATTAAAATAACTTAAGAACTGAACAGAAAACTGTAGTCCATATACTACTAGGGCATAAAAGCATAAAATTTCCTAGACCAGTAAATTATAGATCATCTGTGCAGTGTTTTACATTAATGCATATACTGACTTGCTGAGGTGTTTAAATGACTTCTGGAAAATTTAGCAAGTAGCTACTTATGTGATCTATAGGAACACAAATTATCATTTTCCTCTAGCTGTCACATAAAAGTTAAAATATATATAATGGAGACAGCAGTGTGAATCGCATATCATTTTTAAAGAGTTAGATAATCTTGGCATGAGTGAGCCTTGATTTACATTTAAACTACGCTTTTATCTGTAATCCCACCAGAATCTGTTATATTTTCTGCAGATAATGTTTTCTTAGGGTGATTTATCTGAGTCTAGATGTCTCTCACATAAGGCAGCTTTAGGTTTGTAGCAGTAGCTCTTCTAGTTGTAAAAAGCTGTGGAAGAGGCCCGAGGGCAGGTTGCTTATCATTAGCAAACTGCCCATCACTAGGGAGGCATGCTTGGTGGAGCCCTGACCTTGTAGAAGGCTCTCAGCAGGGTTCTGACTCAGTTTCCTCACTTTTAAAACAAGGTTCACAATATCACCCGCTTTCCACCTGCAGCACATTATTTTTTTTTAAATTTCCTCATACACATTAAGCTCCCTCTCACCTTTTGCCTCTGCTCACATATTTCCTTGGATTGGAATTTCCTCTCCAATTTTAGTTAATAAAATCCCTATAAGTCTCAGCTCAAAAGTCACCTCCTCAGGTGAATTTCTGTTATTATATATGCACAGGGTATCTAGTTCTTTTCCTTTATAGCACTGAGTTATAAGTTGTTGGGGTCCAGCCCCAGTGGATCCAGGGGTTCCCAAAGGTGTGGACGGAGTCGGCAAAGAATGATGGACACGGAGACAGCAGCGTTCAGATGATTAGCATAGCCAGGTTTTCTCTTCTCATTCTCCTGTTACATCTGTATTTATACCATTTGATCCTATAAGCATGACTCTATAATCACATCATGGTATGTTTTGGGTCCTCCCTTGACCTTCTACAGTTCCTTGTTTCGTGTCCATAGTTTCTTATCTGACCTTTGCCAAAAATCCCATCTCCATCTAGTTCTGTTCATTTTAATCCTATCCATTCTATTCCAAAGCTGTTAACTCCATTCCAAGGTCACTACTCTACTGTTCTGTGAAGCTACAAGGAAGTAACTGAAGGAGATTATCCTAAGTAAAGATTATGTAGCTTAAGTATGATTGTTCGTAGTTAAGGTGATTAACTACCCGCCTGGCACTTAGTTAAGGGGTTTTACTGATTTATTCCCTTCCTTAGTCCTGTTAATCCCTAACTCCAGGGAAAAATCCCCACCTGGGGAAACAACCTTTCTCAGGGAAGGTTGGCCCTCATAGCGCTAAGAAGGGGAGCAAACATATTAAGAACAGTATGCCAGGTCCCTTGAAATATATGCGGTGCAGATGTTTCTTCCCTGTAGCAACTGTGTCAAGCAACAAGGATGGACCAGCCTCCGGCAATAAGTATTTAATTATATGATTATTTGTTTTATATCTCTTTTTCCCTAGACAGCCCTAGAGCCTCACACTAGTCAGTAAATAGTGCTAGTTGTGTAAATAAGTCTACATGAATGGGCCCTAATTTTAACTCAGAAAAGGTTAGCAAAACCTCAGAAATGGAAGGTAAATTTTCTGGAAGAGTTATAGAACTACCATCCTGGAATAATAGCAGAACATGGAGAGTGAGCATGTGTCTAATTAGTGATGGGCACTCCTTTCATCATGGAGTGTCTGTTTCCTCTCTCTTTGAGTCTGGACAGGCCTGTGACTGCCTTTACCAACCCAGGATGGCCGCAGAGATGCTGAGCTAGTTCTGTGTGCAGCCCTTACATGGCCTGGTAGCTTCCACACCTCATCTCTGGGAAGCCAACCACCAGACTACTCTGAGACCACCATTTATGAGAAGTTCAAGCCACATGTGGAGGCCCTGGAGGAAGAGACTCATGTGGAGAGAGAGAGGCTAAGGAACATTGAGGCACAAGAGATGTGAGTGAGGAAGTCATCTTGGAAGTGAATCCTCCATCCAGCTGCTTCAACCAACTTCTCGTGCATCAGAGATAACCCTCTAGGCAAGCCCTTCCCAAATTCCTGATCTACAAATCATCAGCAAAATAAAATGATTGTTTTAAGCCACCAAGTTTCCGGGCAGTTTATTAAGCAACAATACATAACTGGAACAAAGAGTGAGAAAAGTAAAGTCATAATGAGGAAAATAATGTTACCATCATCACAGAAGCCAGAAATATTTATTGAGTGCTTATTTGATCCATATGTTATAAAGCTTTATGTGGATCATCTCATTCATCTTTTTTTTATATATATATTTTATTGATTTTTTTACAGAGAGGAAGGGAGAGAGATAGAGAGTTAGAAACATTGATGAGAGAGAAACATCGATCAGCTGCCTCCTGCACATCTCCCACTGGGGATATGCCTGCAACCCAGGCACATGCCCTTGACCGGAATCGAACCTGGGACCTTTCAGTCCGCAGGCCGACGCTCTATCCACTGAGCCAAACCGGTTTCGGCCTCATTCATCTTTATAACACACTAGGGCAGACGCTCAATGCACAGGCATGGAAACATGGAACAGACTGATGAATCTCAGAGGGAAGGGCGGTAGGGGGAGGGCAGGAAGAGATTAACCAAAGATCTTATATGCATACTAGAGGCATGGTGCTCTAGAGGCCTGGTGCAGCTTCATAGCTACTGGTCAAATGGTCAAGTGGTCGCTTAGGTTATTATATATGTAGACATATAATATAAAAGATGTATTTCACAAATGAAGAAACTCGAAGCTCTGTGTATAAAACTGACCAACCAGGATTGTGCAGGAGTAAGTGGTGGAGCCAGGATTTGAACAAAAGCCTATCTAAATACTGACTATCATAACTATTGGGAAGGATAGGGAAATCATGTTTCACTTGTTTAATTTTATTTTATCCTCTTCATATTCATCTAAGATTGGGATCACTATTCCCATTTTACATATGAAGGTCTGAAGCTCAGAAAGGTTAAACAAATTGTGCTTGGTCACACAGCTGTGACAGTGCCAGGACTCAAACCCAGGCTATGAACTCTCCACTACCCCAAGGCAATTAACAGGCATTTGGAGCAAAAGAATCATAGACTCTTGGAGTTGGAAGAGGGCTTGGTATAATCCTCTTATTTTGTAAGAACTGAAACCCATTCTTATGAAGGTGGGATGATGAAAGTAGGGAGCGGTGAATGCCATCCATTGCTTTAGGCTATTCTCTGAATACCGGGATTGAGGATTTAGCAATAAAATGTGTCTGCTCCTCAGACTAGTAAATAATGCAGCACTGTGTGATGAGGGTAAACAGGGATACAGATGTGTCACATCCATGCTGGGGGCTGGAGAAGGCTTTTTGGAAGGAGTGATGCCTTCACTGAGTCTTAAAGGAGGATTAGGAGTTACTTAAAGGAAAATTAGGGATGGGTCAACCACATTCAAGTTTATAGAACAGCATGGGCAAAGAATGGGGAAGTGACCAGAATGAGGATGGGAAGGGGATTCTTGTGAGCCATGGTAAGACATTTGGACTTCATTCTGAGGGTACTGAGAAGCCACTGGAGGATTTAACAAGAAAGTGACATGGTCATATTTGCAGTTTTGGAAAACCACTCTGGATAGGAGGGCTGTTGCAATAATCCAGGAGACCACTAATTATATTCCAGACTAGGTGGTGGCAGAATGGGTGAAGAGACATGGAGGGATTTGAGTCATTTTAAGAAGATTAACCTGTCAAAACATGATGAGTGATTAAATGTGGAGGCAAAGGAGAACGTGAAATTAAGGATAATACTTAGATTACTGGCTTGAGCAATTCTCTGTGTAAATAGAAGAGAGAATGGAAGGAGAGAAGGAACAATTCTGGGCACAACACAATTAATGTAGCTTTGCACATGTTGACTTTGAAGTTCCTGTGGGACAAACAGGGATGTCTTCTAGGCTGTTCTGAAACTCAGCAAAGAGCACGGGACCAGAAATGAAGATTTGGGCATTGCTAGGATTGACATGGTATTTGAAGTCATGAGCCCAGATTAGCTCATCCACAGGAGGGAGTGTGTAATGTGGAGGAAGGGATAGTGAGGCCAGGGAACTCTGAGAAACACCAACATTTATAAGCAATAAAACAGGGAGCAGGAGGGAGCAATGCCATTGATGCAAAAGAGGAAAGCATGAGGGAGGATGCCTGGAACATGTGTTTCTAATGCAATGTTAAAACAATTGTGGGTTGATACCACAAAAGCAAACATGAAAATCCCCTGATATTGCAAAACTGACATTTCATTGTTTTTCATAAGGAAATGAAGTGACTTAATTTCGTAAGAAAAACGAAGGGGGCTAATCAGAGCTCTGGAATGCATGCTTTGTGTGTGCATATGTGTGTGTGTGTGTGTGTGTGTGTGTGTGCTCACGCATATATATGTTTCAGCTATAAAGAATGTTTTTCTTTTATTCATTTAGACTATTTAAAATCTGAAAGGGCTCTTCTCTTCATCTATTTCTTCCCCTACAAACATGCATTTGGGTAAGAAAAATTTGTTAAAAATACGTGTGGAAAGATAATGTTGCAAAAAGTTCTGAGAAATTGAAAAAAAAAAAAAAAGAAAGAGAGAAGTATAAAAATTCAGGGCACCCTGGCCAGGTGGCTCAGTTGGTTGGAGCATCATCCTGTACACCAAAGATTGCAGGTTTAAAACCCAATTGGAATGTGTAAGGGAAGCCATTGATCAATGTTTCTCTCTCAGATTGATGTTTCTCTCTCTCTCCCTTTCTCTAAAATCAATAAAAACATGTTCAGGTGAAGATTTTAACAGTTTAGGGCTACACTAACCTCTACATAGCATCATAATTCATCACAAACTTGTCATTTAAACTCAACACATTTATATGTACTTTCCAATATACTTTGATGATCTCGTTAGCCCCTAATGTGGTTGTAATGAAATTGATGATTCTGGAATCAATGGGTTATTACACTGCTTAGAGAAAGTAATAAGCGGCATAAGAGAGAATACAGAAAGTGTTACAGAAATTCTAAAAAGAGAAATGTTGCTTGTTTGGGAGAGCGTGGGAAGAGAAGGCTGAGCTCTGAAGAGCTAAGAGCACTTATTGAGTGCTTATAGTTTGCCCATTACGGAGGCAGGTACTTTATCTCATTTGAAGAACTTGAGTATATTTTGAGTGAATGAAATGGGCATTTTACACACAGGCAGGTGGAAACTTTGGTATTCATCATAGGGTTTGGCACTAAACTTACAATAGCTATTAATATTAGTGATAATCATTAATCAAATGCTTCCTGGTGCCAGGGGCAATGGAAAGACCTTTTGTGCATGCTGTCACATTTCAGCCTCAACACAACTCAGAGAGCAAGGTAATGGAACTCCTACTTTACACATAAATTCAATTGATCCAAATAAGACCCCTGAAAAAAATAAATGGCATACTCAGCTAAGAATTATTTTCTTTTATGTGGGTTTTTTCTTGCCCTAGCTAGTTTGGCTCAGTGGATAGAGCATCAGCCTGAGGACTGAAGGGTCCCGGGTTCAATTCTGTTCAAGGGTACATGCCTGTTTGGTAACCCCTGTTTGGTGATTCCAGCTCCTAGCTTGATTCTGTAACTACCTACATGGAAATAAGTAGCACATATTTCAAAGCCCACTTTTAAGCACATGACATTATGAATATTTTTAAAAGATGCAAAAAAAAGGCAACTCAACATTTTCAGAAAGAGCATTTGGCAATATTTAGTGTACAAGGAGACTGTGTGTGCATGGGGCCATCCACTCTTACCAGCTTCTCAAAGTGTTTCCTGGCATTGCAAATGCTGGCATTCCGAATGTTGATGAGTAACTGCAGAAGTGATAGATGGATCTGACATAACAGCCATCAGTACTTGTTTGATGTAAAGACGTTGTTGAAAGCAGTAAAGCTAGAATTCCTGACTGTTATTCTCTGGAAAGAAGTGGTCAATTTTCTACACCTGACCTTGAACTGTTTGATGATGTTCTTTGAATTATCTACATCAGGGAATGGTAATGGCTTCCCATTTTTGCTAGTCCCTTGGTGCCCCAACATCCCTCGTTGGTTTGCTTTATCCTGTCTATACCTCTAAAAGTATATACTTTATTAAACATTCTCTTCAAAATTCTTAGCTGAGCCTGGCCGGTGTGACTCAGTGGATTGAACATCGCCCATGCACCAAGAGGTTGCTGGTTAGATTTCTGGTCAGGGAACATGCCCAGGTTGTGGGCTCAATCCCCAGTAGGGGTGTGCAGGAGGCTGTAGTTATAGAAGGATGCAGCTGTTGCTAGAACCATGAAAAAGCAGGAAGGGAGTGAGAGGAATTAATATGTTGACCTCTCTCTCCTCTAACCCTCCAATCTCTTGCAAGCATCTCCCATTGGCCAAAGCCAATAATAATGGGATCTCAGATGAAACAGTCCATGAAGGTCAGTCCTCCAGGGCTTATAGAGCAAGACAGAAAATGGTGGAGCATGAGCCTGGGGCACACCAACTTTACACAACTAGAATGCAGGAAGGCCAGGAGTCAAAGTCAGGTACATGATGCCTTAGTCACTGCTTTTATGTATTCCTCTACCATACACATTGCAGGTACTTGGTAATTATTTGTTTGATGAATAAATTTCCATATGAAAATTGAAGAAACTGAGGTTAGGAGTTTATATATCTTAACTTTAGGAACCAGAGCCCTGGCTCTCCTGAAACCAACCATCTTCTGTCTATAACCCAATGCGTGCTCATTTGATCAAACATCACTCACTCCTTGGATGTAATGGGCTTCTGTCATAGTAAAGGTTTTTATGTCAAATTTAATGATTCTCACGTGGGAACACTTAGAACTTAGTGTCAGATTGCAGACTTATGATGCTTATTGATCCAGTACTTCTAGCCTTTGGGATGGACGAGGACACCCTTGAGTCCTCATTCTCCTTCAGGATTCTACCCCAACACCCATCACCAATAAAAGTAAATCTTGTATTTGCTAGACATTGAATAAGAAAGGAATAAGGCAAAAATGTTTCTTAAAACCTGAAATAATTGTTATCTAAAATTGACTTCCAATGTAGGTACCAGCAATATTACCATGGGATAAAGAAAAACTGCCTTTCTATCAATCAGTGTTCAGCCAGGAAAATAGAAACAGCTGTAAGTATTTCAAATAGAGGGAATTAAACAGGGAATAGTCACAAAGGTCTTGAAATGTGTGGAAGAGCCGAAGGAGCACGTTGACCCTAAGCCCCACATTGTCATTCACAATTGCATCCCCAGTGCCTAGCACAGTACCTCGGATTAAATCTATTACAAAATTTAGGAAGACCACAGGTTCTCTTGGAAAGCATTAGGATACCTGTATGACTCTGATAATTCAGTAGATGTGGATATGTAGTTTGGCCTTTGGTAGGAAGTCATGTTCAAAGCCTTCTGTTCAAACCTGTCAAGGAATAATAATACCTACTAGGTGCTAGGGACTATTATAAGCACTTTTCTCAGCATTTTACAGATGAGATGAGACTGAGTCAAAGAGATGTTACGTTACCTAAGATAATCTATAATAATAAGAGCATAATATGCTAATTAGACTGGACAGCCGAATGATCTTCCAGACGTCATTCTGGACATCTTTCTGGATGGAGCTGCGGCCGTGGGGCTGAGGCAGAGATGGTTAAGAGTGATCAGGCAGGCTGGCGAGCAGTTAGGGGCACTCAAGCAGGCAGGCATAGTGGTTAGGGGCAATGAGGCAGGCAGGCAGAGTGGTTAGGGGCGATCAGGCAGGCAGGTGAGCAGTTAGGGGCAATCATGCAGGCAGGCAGAGTGATTAGGGGTGATCAGGTAGGCAGATGGGCGAGCAGTTAGGAGTCAGCAGTTAGGTCCCAGATTGCGAGAGGGATGTCCGACTGCTGGTGTGGGATCGGGCCTAAACCAGCAGTTGGACAGTCAGACATCTCCCGAGGGCTCCCAGATTGCAAGAGGGTGCAGGCTGGGCTGAGGGATACCCCCCCCAACCAGTGCACGAATTTCGTGCACTGGGCATCTAGTCCTATATAATAAAAGGCCAGCCACCATAAGCATAATGACTGGAATGACCAGAGACCAGAACCACCAGGGCCCCTCCCTGGGCTGACTCCACCCCCAAGGAAGCAGTTAGGGGTGATCAGGCAGGCAGGCAAGTAGTTAGGGGTGATCAGGTAGGCAGACGGCCCCTCGCAGGGCTGGTCCCACCCCCCAGAAAATAGGGAGGCCCAGGCCACTTATGGTGACTCTGTGGCAGGTGTGCAACTGGCCAGCGATCGCCCTGCAGAGGGAGGCCCAGGTCAGCCAAGCCATTGCACCCCGCACCTGTTGCCTACAGAGGGAGGCCACCAGTGGCAGGGGAGGGGGGGAGCAGCACTGCACAGATGGCAAGCAGAAGCAGGGGCGGGGGTGGGGCCAGCTGCCTGCAGCTGGGAAGGAAAGCCCTGATAGGCCCTGATCTCAGGCCAGGCCTAGGGACCCTACCTGAGGGGTCCCGGATTGTGAGAGGGTGCAGGCCAGGATGAGCGCACAGATTTTTGTGCACCAGGCCTCTAGTACAATAATAAAATAGGAGAACCAAGCTTCTACCCATAGTCTGGCTCCAGAATCTACACTCATTCTCTATACCAAGTGTCTCTCCATTGCTCAGGTGATGAAAGCTTAGCCCACCTATCTACCTTTATTTCCCCATTGTATTGTGGGAAAAAAACAGCTATTTCCCCAACCTGTTTCATCTTCTTTCTGGGCCCACAGAGGCTATATTTTCCAGACCTTCCCTGTGGTTATTGTAGCTATGTCATCAAGTTCCAGCAGAGGGATGCGAGCAAGGTGATGTGTATCACTTCCTGGCCTGGCCCATTAAGTCTCTCACATGGTGCTATATGTTCTTTCCCGTTCTTTCTGCTTGAGGAAAGTGGGCATGGTGAGCGTGGTGCCAAAGTTTGAAGAGCTGGAGCCAAAAAATGGAAGAAGGCTAGAACCCTGAATGTTGCTTGGAGAAGAGTCAGACAACAATCAGAACTATGTTTGTTAGACTTTAAGTGAAAAAGAGATACTCTTCTATCAACTTTGTGCCATTATATGTATTAGAGTCATTTTTTTTAATAGCAGCTAGAGTTACCTTAACTGATACATATGTGAATTGAGCTGATCTATCTCTTGTTCCTGGCTTTAGTACATACTTTTCATTAGAATTCTCAATTATTTACATCCTAAAAATTATTCAATGCCTAAATAAGGTCCAATTGCCTTCAAGCAGTTCTATTCCATTCCCATCAGCCACAGTGATATCTCTTTCCCTCGACTTCCTGTAGCATTTGGTTGTCTCTGCCTCTTATCATATCATAGCTCCAATTTTGGATGTCTTGTTTTTCCAGTGAGATTGTGAGCTCATCAAGGTCAAGGATCATGTTTTTATGCTTCTTGTATGACTCTGAAGTGCCTAACATGGTGTTAATGTTTTGGGAATTTTCAATAAATACTAGTATTTGTTGGGGAAATGAATTTGTAAATATATTAGGCTCAATAAAATCCATTTTCTTAAAAACAGTCCTTCATTGATCAGGCAGGAAAGCATGTAAACTATAATTTACTGCAGTGGGTGTTTTTATTATTCTCTTCACCAATATACACATTCTAACGCTTTTTGACAACTGCTTAGAGGAGACAGAAGGCATACTTATCAAATTTCAGATGACACAAAACGAGAGGTAATAAATAATGCGCGAGATGGCAGAATCAAAACTAGACAAGCTGGAATGAAGCAGATAACATTTAATAGGGATAAGTACGAATTTGGACTTCAAAACCCAGCAGCCCAATGTATATATAGTTAACATCATTTTTTAGGAAAAAAACGTTCAGGTTTTAATTGGCTGCAAAGTTGAAATGAGCCCAAAGTTGCACACAGGACTCTGTTCATAGTGAGGCTCCGGGCACTGGGTGTCAGGCAAAGCATTCAAGCACTCACAAGGCACAGCATGAATTAGGGTTGCTATGTAGAGGCAAACAGGAGATGTATAGAGCTTTAATTTTGGGTAAAGGGGTGAACAAGTGTCCATATTTTTACCTGGGCAAGCTCAGCACCTGGGTCAAGTTTTACCTGAAGCATCAGTCGGAATGCACTGTCCGATGATGATACCATTCAGTGATTTCTGACACGAGACTGGTGCCAATTGGGCAGCCTGGGTCCCCTTAAGTTGTACTTCAGAAGTAGAACCTAGTAGAAAGGTTTGTTATTTTCCTTTTGGCCCATTCCCCAGTGCCAGGGTTAGAGCTGTCCTTCATTTAAGACCCTTAATTGATGATGGTAAGAAATGCCACATCACCTGGATAAATTTAAATTTTACCCTGGGGAGAGGGGAAAGAAGGCAGATAGCAAGTTCTCTGGGCTCAGTTGGGAACCACTGTTTGACCATCCTCACCATCCTGGATCTGCTCCTAGAAACCCTTATTTCCTAAGAACTGGGATCAGAGTTCTGGCAAGAAGGCTATGATGACCTGGCCCTTGGCACCAAACCATCAAAAAGCAAATACAATATTAGTCAGTGCTAATAGACGCCTAGCATCTGGCACAAAGGATCTGCTGTAGTCTGTGTGGCATCAGACCACACAGGAAGAACTGTTTCTTTTCCTGATACCATGATTTTAAAGGATTACTGGTGTAATCCTTCATCAAAAGGAAGATGACCAGAATGTTGAAGGGACTTAGAAACCAAATCACTAGTTATTTTTTGGTGGTTCAGTCTCAAGGCCTGGAAGGTGTCAGGACGGTGTGTGGGAAGGGAGCATGAGGCAGGATATCCTAACTGTCTTCAGACAGGAGAATGCTGTGAAGAATACTAGCATGTTAGGTCACGCCAGGAGGCAGAACTCGAGTGAGTGGGATATAAGCCCAAAGTGAAGACATTTTTAACCATATTGCTCTTCAAAAGTGGAATATACTAGTACTTTGTAAGTGAGGTTTAAAATGTCCAAGGTCAGGTCCAATAACTGTCATAGATATTTTAGCTGTAATTCAAGAAACATGTGTATGGGAAGTTAGATGCGAGGGTTTCCATGGTCCCATTCAAATCTAGGGGTCTATGGTCTAATCAATCTTTAAGTTAGAAACGTTCTACAGAATATAAGAAAGATTATCTGAGATTATTTTGTAGTTATAACCTGGTTTTTGAAGTGGATAGTTCCCTCAAAAAAAAAAAAAAAGAAAAGAAAAAAAGCAGAACCCATGGGTTATTTAATCTTTGATATATGAGAGGGGGGGAATGGAAGGAAGGAAAAGGCGCTCCCTGAGGGTATGGTAAAAGAAACCTTCCACAGGGACCACAGGAATCCCACAGCGGCGCACAGGCCGAGAAGGCTGGAAACCTTCTCACTCAATGACAAGAATTATGATGCTGCACAACACCGCACAAGGTGAGCTCATGTCTTTTTTGGATAAAGCACGTTTGGTCTCTGCCTCCCTCCCTACCGCTGTTGGCCCTCCAAACAAACATGCAAGAATCACATTGTTCGGGAGAGGCGATTGTCCTTGAAACACTGTTGAGTTTCTATGTCTCTTTTTGTCTCTTTGTATGGGTTTCTTGAACTCTTCCTTTTTCTCAAAGACTGGAAGAAATACAATGTTTTAATCATATCGAGTATCCCGTGCGGTAAGGGGTTATTTGCAAAGAAAGTCAAGGTATTGTGGACTTGGGTGAGAAGGCAGATTCTCGCCCTAAGAACCGGGGGTAGGGGGTAAAGGGGAACACATGCTGGGCAACCCAAGAACAGGGGAGTAGGGAGAGCGGTCAAGGTACTTAACCAACAAAATAGTTCCATCGTTTGCCGCCTGACCAGCAAGAAGCCCTCCAGTCGCTCTGGCAAGACCATTGCGACTCCCCAAGTTCTCCCAGGAGGAGGTGCGTGCACCTGAGGCGTTCAGAACGCAGGTAAAGCCAGGTCCGGATTCCGTGACTGTTGGCCGAGGTGCCCCCGACCTGCGCCCACCTCCCGTGCTGACCGCCTCCCCCAACCCCGCTCTTCGTGCGGGGCTCGCCACTCCCACTCCCGCCTGGGCTGCCGCGCACCGGGGAGCGCGGGGTGGGCGCGGGCTGCGCGCGGGCCGGCGCCCCGAGCTCTGGGCATGCTCAGTGGCGCGGGCAGGGCTCGGGGCGCGAGCGGGCGCCTTCCGCACCACAGTCCCCGGCTGCCGACGGGAGTCGCCGGGCGCTCGCAGGCTCGGCGCGCGCCGCCCCGGGAGGAACTGCTGCCGCTGCCGCCCCCGCCTCCCCGCCCCGCCGCCGCCGCCGCCGCCGCTGGAGCCTCGCCTCCGCTCGGAGCCATGGCCGCGCTCGGCCACCCCGCCGTCTTCGGCCGGGCCACCCACGCCGTGGTGCGGGCGCTGCCCGAGTCCCTGTGCCAGCACGCGCTGAGGCGCGCCAAGGGCGACGAGGTGGATTTCGCCCGCGCCGAGCGGCAGCACCAGCTCTACGTGGACGTGCTGGGCAGCAAGCTGGGGCTGCAGGTGGTGACGCTGCCGGCCGACGAGAGCCTCCCGGACTGCGTGTTCGTGGAGGACGTGGCCGTGGTGTGCGAGGAGACGGCTCTCATCACCCGCCCCGGGGCGCCGAGCCGGAGGAAGGAGGTAACTGCCCGCCCGGCGACGCGAGGGCGCGGCCGGGGACGCGCGGGGCCCTCCCCTTACCGCCCGGGCCGGAGTGGCCCGGGGAGATCGCGGCATTGGCCCCCAGGCTAGTTCAGAACTTCCCTTTCGGGGGCGAGGGTGTGTACCAGCAAGTCCGAGAGAGAGAAGTTCATTGTTCACGCCTCCCGCGGCCGGGTCGGCGCAGCTCGGGTGCCTTGGAGAGGACCCGAAGGAGTGTGGTTGCGCGCCTCGAGCAGGTGGGTGGGGTGGGGAATCCATCTCACAGGCATTTTTATTTGTGAAGATTACAAAGCAGGGAAGACAATACAACTCACAGTGTCTCCCAGGGGACGGAGGCAGGGAAGGGTGCAGCTCCGGGCGGGCGGGTTGGTAGAGGCTGGGCGAGGACTCCAGGGGGCAGTGCCAGGTGGTGACACTGGACCCTCCAAGTTCTGCCTGGAGCTGGGAGTAGGGCGGGGCGGGCCCAATGAATTAACGGGGTGCGGGTGCCTAGAGACCTAGGGCGTCCCAAGTTACTTTTCAGTGGTGGAGAGTGAGTCCTCAGAAAAGGACTGCCAAGTGAATGAATGAAAGGAGAGTGGTTTGTGGGTGAACGAGTCAAATATGAGAATGAAATAGCTTGAAAAGCCATACTTTCCACTTTCGGGCCGTGTGTGTGTGTGTGTGTGTGTGTGTGTGTGTGTGTGTGTGTGTGTGTTAAATTAGAAATAGTTTTTTCACAAATTCCATAGTTTTATTTTCAATATTTTTGAACTCATAACAGAGCTTTAGGTGTTCTCAAGGGATGGGGACTACTTTAAAATATTGCAGCTTGTGAAAATGGCTGTGATTGCTTTAAACACAAGGTAGGCTGGTGGGAAGAGGCAAATAGAGTGAGATTGGATTTTAAAATACCAACCGGCCTGAGATTCTTCTCGTTGCCCTCTGAGAGCCCTGGCTGAAGACGCTGTGTTGCTATTGGCATCAAGTGGCATTGCAAAAAGCTAGTGGCTTCTTTTGTATCTGGAAGGATAGGGATTTTTTTTCCCCTTTTTGCCTTTATTCGATTCATATTGCAATGCCTCATAGAGCTTATTCTACAGCACGCTTCGCTAGTTGGTTAATAGAACCTTACATGTTCTGAGAGAATAAGCATATTGTATTTATTTGGCAGTGAGATCATTAGCTTTGGTCACCCTACCTTCGCAGAAAACCAAAAGAATAACAGGTCTCATTCTCTTAGCTCTTTTATCTCCATTGCCACACCTCTCCATCTTTGAATCTGTGAGGTGACCCCCTCTGTTTTAAAGTGGTAAGCATGGAACTCCTTTTGAATACTTTCTAAAACATCCTAGGCCATATGGCAGAGCTGAGGTTTGTACTTAAGAGTAAAATATATTTTTGAAATCCTTTAAAAAATCATACTTATTTGATGAGCATAGTAGTACAATCCCTGTTGAGACTGTCACATATTTAATCATCCATTTCATTTTATTCTTATAATAAAACCTTCCAAATTTTGAGCTTCCTAATCCTAAAGTGGGCGGTGATTTTTCTTCTCTGTCAGATTTCTGAGGCATACATTTTAAATTGACTTTATTCTTATGTCAGCCTGGTGGTCTGCTGCCAGAGGCCACATAATGTAGTGGATAAAAACATCAGACTGTATCTAATTCTGTGACCTTTGGGGTTGGGGGTGGGGATGGGGGAGTGTCTCCTGCCTCAGTGTTCTCACCTGTACAATGGACATAATCATACCTATTTCACAGAGTTGTAATGAATTCATTAACCCACCTGAAATGCATAGGACAAGACATTTCATGAATGTTGGTTATTGTTCCATGGGAGATTTACTCCTTCCAGAGCAGTAAGAAGTCTAATGTGTACAGATGAGTGACAGTGACATTTCCCCTTCCCCGGGCGAAGGGGAGTCATCTTCACACCTTAGGTTCCATCCTAATCTGCTACGTAGCACTGCCTCCCAGCTTGAGTTTCCTGCTGGTGTGTGGTCTCTGCCATTGCACATGATGTGGATCGCCAGAGTAACAGACCTTCCAGCCAAGCCATTTTGGATGGGGTGCTTCTGGAAAGCAGGCCATGCAGAGTAACTAGCTCCCTTTAAAAATCTCTCAGAGCACAAGTTTGCTGTCCTGGTTGGTGTGAATAAATGCTTGTTGAATGAATGAAATGCTAAGTGAATGAATGAAATGCTAATTAGCTAATACCAACATGAAGGCCCTTGTTGGATTGTTATATACATTTTAATGTGACACCTGCCTCCCTAACTGTGAAATTCCACAGCCAAGGCATTACCTTAAAATTATTATCACAGAACCCCTTGCCTCCTGTCTTCTCACTCTGCATTCCATTCTCCACACTGTGGCCAATCTGGTCTTTCTAAAACACAAATCTGACCTTGTCCCTCCTGTGATTAAAAGTCTTGAGGGGCCTTTAATGAACTTGATAAACCAGTGGTTCTCAACCTTGGCTGCACATTAGAATCATCTGGGAATCTTTTTAAAATCCTGATTTTTGGGCCTCATCCTCGGATGAGGGTAGCTGGGCCTTGAAGGATGAGGCCCAGAAATCAGGATTTTAAAAAGATTCCCAGGTGATTCTAATGTGCAGCCAAGGTTGAGAACCACTGTAGATAAACCCATTGAGCTTAGCTCTGTTTGCCTTTCCAGATCCAGCTGCACCTCTAACCCCACTCCAGGTGCCTCCTATTGCTTTTCGGAGTATGCATTTCTCCTTTGCCTGGGTCACAGTGGTTGGCAAACTGTGGCTTTCGAGCCACATGCGGCTCTTTGGCCCCTGGAGTGTGGCTCTTCCACAAAATACCACGTGCGGGCACATGGGCCTAGGACAATCTCCCTCCTTCCTCTCCTCCACTTTACCTGGTTGTACTCATGCTTCAGTTCTCAGCTTATTGTTACCATTAATATTATTAGCAAATCTTTATTGGGTGCTTGCCATTTACCAGACATTCTGCCAGATTTATGATATGCATTTCAATGAATGCTCACATCAATCCTTTAAGCTCAACATAGCATTATTCCTATTTTAAAGTTGATAAAGTTGAGGCTTAGAGAGATTAAATAAATTGGTCAAGGTTATGGATTGAAACCAGTGAAACCAGGATCTGAACTCAGGTTTGCAGGACTCTAAAGCTCTAGTCCCAATCTCTGTAATGTTAGACATCACTTTCCCTTTTATGAGCACCTATAACCTTCTGTACTCCCTTTTATGGTACTTATCATACAACATAGTAATTGCCTGTTTACCTTTCTATATCCCCCACTGTTATCAAAATTGTGAGGGCAGGGAGCATGTCTGTATTGTTCAACATTTTAATCCCAAGGCCTTGCACCCAATAATCATGCAACAAACATATTTTTGAACATATGTGTCCATGATTTTAGATCAGCCTTAGTTTTTTCCTCATTATGACATATTTGGTGCTTTGCAAGCACCCCCATCAGTAGAGTCACAAAGGTTTCATTATAAGGATAGGTTTTTCTCAATTGCCCTATCTCTGCCTCTTGTTTTTGTTGTTGTTTGTTTTTATAAAATTCCTGAGAAGTGGAGAACCAAGATGGTGGCATAGGTTAACACCTGTACGTGCTGCCTCCTACAACCACATCAAAATTACAACTAAAATACATAACAGCTATCATCCAGAACCGCGGGAAAGCTGGCTGAGTGGAAGTACTACAACTAGAGAGGTGAAGACAGCGCACTGAGGCTGGCAGGAGGTGTGGAGGCGCGGGACGGGCTGGCACCAGGGTGTGCCGTTATTTTAATCAGGAGGGAGAGACAAGCTCATACCTGCGCTAGTTCATTGCTGGGCGAGACTCTGGGGGGGCCCAGACAGATAAGGGGAGAATCGGGGCAGGAATGCGCGGGTGGCTTTCTTCCTGATGGAGGTGCTCCCAATGGTCATTGTTCCTGTGCAGAGACCTCCCTGGTGCAGGGCTGACTGGCAGCCATTGCTGTTTGCACAGCCCTGGAGATTCCCTGCAACCCTGTCCTACCCAATTTACAATCCCACCCAGGCTGTGAGCAGCGGCTTTTGCATATGAATGGCCTGTTTTTTCTTAGCCTAAAACCTGTCAAAAAAGCTTGCAGCTGGGTCAGGGAGCTTCAAAGCTTTCAAAAGTAGGCCCAAGGCCGCACCAGCCTGCCTTGCTTCACAGCTGGGCCTCATCTGGGCATTTCCAAACCCCATACAAAGAGGAGGAATCTGCAGATCTCTCTGTAGCTCCTGCTGGGTGGCCCCAGGCAGTGGCTGACTTTGCACCTCCTTGGAGATCTAAGAGCCAATGTACCCAGTGGTCAGAGTGAGACCATCCAGATTACAATTCTTCACATCCATTAGAGACACTCTCAGGGGGCAGACTCAGTGAGCACCAAAGCCCCACTGAAGCAAGTCCTGCCCCATAAGGGTGTCTCCTGCACAGCAGCTCTTCCATTGTAGACACAGCTGGTCCTCACAGCCAATTGGCCTGGAGGTCAATTCCTCCCAGTGATACCAACAGCAATGAAGTCTCAACTACAAGACTGTGCACACAGCCCACAAGAGTGTCCACTTCAGGTGGTTGGGGAGGCTGAGCCACTGGGCCCAATAGGACACCTACTACACAGGGCCACTCTATCAACTCAAGGAGACTTAGCAGCTACTTAATACATAGAAACAAACACAGGGAAGCAGCCAAAATGTGGAGACAAAGAAACATGTCACAAATGAAAGAAATGGAAGAAAGCAAACTACTGGATATACAATTCAAAACCACAGTTATAAGGTACTCAAGAATCTTCTAGAAACCTCCAAGGAACTTAGTGAGACCTTCAAGGATCTTAGTGAGAATGCCAAAAAAAATGGAAAAGGACCAATCAGAAATTAAGCATACACTGACTGAAATAAAGAATAATAGACTTACAAGTCCAGGAAGCACAGAGAACCCCAAACAAGAGGAATCCAAAGAGGACCACACCAAGACACATCATAATTAAAATGCCAAGGGCAAAAGACAAAGAGAGAATCTTAAAAGCAGCAAGAGAAAAACAGTCAGTTACCTACAAGGGAGTACCCATACGACTGTCAGCTGATTTCTCAACAGAAACTATGAAGGCAGTGGCAAGAAATATTCAAAGTGATGAATAGCAAGAACCTACAACCAAGATTATTCTACCCAGCAAAGTTACAGACAAGAAAAAGCTAAAGAAATTAATCACAACTAAACCAGCATTATATAAAATGCTGAAGGGTATTATTTAAGAAGAGGAGGAAGAAGAAAAAGGTAAAGATAAAAAATTATGAACAACAAAGTAACAACAAATACATATCTACCAACAAGTGAATCTAAAAATCAAATGAATAAAAAATCTGATGAACAGAATAATCTGGTGAATGTAATAGAATCAGGGGCATGGAAATGGAGCGGACTGACAATTCTTGGGGGGAAAGAGGTGTGTGTGGGGGTGCGGGAAGAGATTGGACAAAGATCTTATATGCATGTATGCAGTACCTATGAACGTGGACAGTGGGATGGCAAGGGCCTGGGGTGGGGTGGGAACCGGGTGGAGGGGAGCTATGGGGGGAAAAAAGAGGGACATCTGTAGTAATCTGAACAATTAAGATTTTTTAAAAATTTCCTGAGAAGTCCCTTCTTAATCAAAACATCATGTTATGTATAATGACTTTTCTTCCTTGGAAGAAAGGAGCAAGTATGGAACTCAAGAAAGTAATCCTATAAAAGCTCTCTGTTTGCCACAGTGGGGCTTCCAAAGGTCAATAAAGCACAGGCTGTGTCTGCAGGAAATATAGGTTTTAGTGAAGAAATTTTATATACAGAAAGTCGTCAAATGTTAATTGTCTAATAACTCTGTATCTTCAGGAATATGAATATTTTAATATGTTTAGTACTTTGGAAACAAACACATTAGCCTTGATAAGCCAATTATATTTTAAATGAATCCAACTTACTCTGTAGAGGAAAAAAGGTCAACTTCTAAATGTCAAAGTCCTGTGAACAAATATCCAAATGATGAAGTAAGATAAGTGACAGGGTGTGAGGATTGGGGTGTGTTTTTTTTAACTAAAAATTTGGAATAGATTATACATGCCTGAAGTACCAAATTCAAAAGGCACGAGAAGATATGCATTGCAAGTTTGTCTAGCTCTCCTTACTCCACTCTTGTACCTGACTACCCAGTTTCTTTCCACAGAGGCAACTACCAACACCACTTTCTTCAGTTTCCTTCTAGAAGGTTTTTAGTGCCTAATACATGATTAATTGGCAAAGCTTACTCAAGCAAAATTGTGAAATATATCCTGTGACCTTTCGTCCTTCTTTCACAGTTCTTTTGTCCTTTCCCAGGTACCAATATTAGTATGTCAGATATTCTGTCTAGGAGAAAAACCACACACACAAAGTGGTAATGCCTTTAATTATCCTTTCCTGGAGCATTTGTATTGTTAGGGACGTCTATACAAAGACGGCAGTGCTTTAGTACAAGGTAATAAATTCCCAAAGTTGAACTTAGTGGTGCATAGGGACATAAGTAGAAGAGATGAGCAAATACATTTTGGATAGAAATTACCCTTCTGTTGGGGCACTTAACTCTTCAGACCTACTATTTAGTCCTGGGTTTGTTCTTTGGTTAGGAAAAAGCATAATTATGCTGATCTCAGATGTGCCAAGTTCTGTGTGTGAACCCCAAAAGGTGCTAATAACGACTAGCTCTATTTAAAAGACAAGAAAACTGAGACTCGGGTAACTATGGTTAAGTAACTTGTCCAAAGTCTCACATAGCTAATAAGTGGCAGAAATGAGGTTTTCATAAGAATGCAAAGGTCATTTTTGCTTGAAATCCTTGTTCCCAGTTGTGGTTAATCATAACAAAAGGTTAAATCAATATAAACTAACTAACAAAATCCCATTTCACACACCAATAATATGCAATCTAACTTGGATATTAACTAAGTGAATTATTTTAGAGTCTCTTCTCTCATAAATTATAGTAGGTTTTTTTTTTCATTTTAGTTAAAAATAATAATTCAGTCATTTACAGGAAACCCCAAAATTGCCTCGGCACAGTTGTGCATAGTTGTGTCTTACTTACCAGCTGACTGGATGATAACTTTTGAAACACACACATTTCCTAAAACTCCTGTTTCACTTCAGGTGAGAAAACTACCATAAACCATAATTAGAAATTACTTTCTCACCAGGATGGAAAGCGAACGTGCTGGGAGCTCCTAACGTGGCAGCAGATTAACGGTTCTTGATAAAGTGTCACCTCCAACTGGTTAGAACAACTGCTCCCTTTCAGTTTCTTTTCAGCTCTTCGACATGGCCTTGGCAAAAAAGCTCCTGGAAATTGATGCATACTGGAAAATGGGATGCATCCAATAATGTAATCTATTCCCGTACAGTTGATCTTGAAAGCCTTGAAATAAAGAACATGATGAGTAGGGAGTGAGTTCTATTAGATACTATTAGCGAAAATGAGCTTTCTGCAGAGATTCCTAGAGTCATTAGAGAATCATTATAAGACTGAGAAGGCAAGGATGGATCCCTTATAGTTCAGATATGCTGGGAAATTGATTTTGCATGTTTTTGAATTCTTAATGAGCTCAGATTTCTTCACAATTAATTTTATTATAGTAATGGTAGGTATCCATCCATTAATATAAACCACAACACAGAAAAATCTACTTAAGATTTTTGAGCAAACAGATTTACTTTCCACTGCCTTTGCATCATAAATAAATTATTCATGGCCTCTTATGAGCCTCAATATAAATATGGAGATGCTTGAAAAGTGAGTGCTGGTTATTACTTATTTTATGGCATTTGATATTAAAATCTGTAACCACTTCGGAAAACCTAAGTTTTCTGACTGGAGATCTGGATATGTGGTAGAGTTCTTCCCCCTAATCAAGAGGTATCATAATTAAAGATAAAATAATGGAAATCTAATGAGAGAGAGAAAAGATTTCATTTATATCTTATACAGAACACAGTGCATTCATTGTTCATCCCAAGTAGTCAATAAATATTTATTTACTGTAACTAAATCCCTGATGTTCCATCAAAATTCTCCTCTGACCTTTGAAGTTGGCTTTCATTGCTGTTCCTAAACTGGTATTAGGTATCAAATCTGTCAGAGTCCTTAGGCTCATTTCATAAACAGGTACCTTTCATGCAGACGAACAAGCAGGAGTAATATCAGACAACAAACCCCATTAAAAGACGCGTGCATGTAATGCCATCCTCGTTCACTTTGTCTTTGTCAAGTAATTTAATATGTGAAAATGTGCATTGTCTTCCTGAAGCCGAGTGCAGAAGGAATAGTAGCATCACATGGGAAGGAATACATCACCAGACTTTAGACTCCTGTTTTTAAATGTCTAGATCATCCAAGCAGATATGATCAGAGAAATCAGCACAGCAGAGTTTGAAGGTAATACAAATCATTACAGGGTTGGTTTAATTTTGCCCAGCAAATTCATGTGGGCAAACGTGACTTAGTTTACGTTAGCAAATTAAGGGACATACAACTTTTAAGCACTCCCCACTTTGCAGCTGAATGGGCATTCAGGGGTAAGTTGTCATTCCGATGAAGATGAATAGTTCAGTATTTTGCTTGATTTGAATATGCATAAGTAAATAACCTTTGCTTTCATAAAAAAATTGCCTTGATTTATTTGTTTTTATTTTGTTTAAGAAATATTACAGTTTTCCAATTTGCTTATGAGTGCCATGATTGCATTAAAAATGATTGTGCTTTCGCCCTGGCTGGTATTGCTCAGTGGTAGAGCACCAGTCTGCGCATCTAAGGGTCCTGAGTTTGATTCCCAGTTAAGGGCACATACCTGGATTGAAGGTTCTTTCCCTGGCACATGCAGGAAGCAACCAATTAATGTGTCTCTTTTTTTCCCTGCCTCCCTCCCTCCCTCTCTCCCTAAAAATCAGTGGAAAAAATATCCCCAGGTAAAGATTAAAAATGACTGTGCTTTCTTGTCCTGGCCAGGTGGCTGTCCTTATACATTAAAAGGTTGTAGGTTTGGTCCCGGTTGGGGTGCATGCAAGAGGCAGCTGATCGGTGTTTCTCCCTCAAATGGATGTCTTGCTCACTCTCTCTTTCTCCCTCCCTTCCTCCCTCTCTCTCAAACCAATAAAAACAATTTTTTAAATGACTGTGCATGTTGAAGATGAAGGAATACTTGCATCACTCATACACGTTTGTGCATTTGCATTCAGCAACTATCTACTACTTACCAGACCCAATGTTTGGTGCTGGGGAGATGTAGATGAATTTGATTCCACTGTTTCCCACAAGGACCTCACAGTCAGGGAGGCAGACCAGTGGCAGACACTCACAGAGCCCGAGGTCTGGTTTTATGACAGAACTCTGTCTGGTGCTATGGAAACTCTGGGAGGTGTGTCTGACACCAGGACTTCTCAGAAGAAGCAATTTTTGAGCTAGAAGTAACCAGGGGAGGCAGAGAGGGGCAGCCTTCAGAGATAGCATTGTATGATAGGATGCAGTGATATAGTAGATTAAGAATTAACTTCATTAATATTTGGAAGGATGCAGGATTGAAAAAAGCCCTCTGTGCCCTCTCAGATTTCTGAGGTTTTTGGATCCCCAGTTCCAAGTTCTCCAATGAAAACCACATCCTTAACCGTATTTCCTGTTTTGAGGATAGAGGGATTGGGGGCCTAGTACACCCCATTTCTAACTGTACTCCCATCTTTTCTCCTATTAGGTGCTCCAGAGGGTTTGACACCCCTTCCAGAATTCTTCACTAGTTTGGGAGCAGTGTAACCAACTGCTAGAGTGGACTCCCAAGTTTGAGACTCATTTCTTGAGGTTATAGAAAGTCATTTGACTGGGCAGTAATATTTTCCCTGTGGTAATATTTACCACATTAAGATGTGTCAGGCAAATCAGGCATCTGTAATATATAGGCATACAGTTGACCTTTAAACAATGTGAGGGTAAGAGGGGGGGGGGGCGGGGAGGATCCACCTCTGAGTGGTCGAAAATCCATGTTTAACTTTTGACTTCCCGCAAACTCAGTCATCCCTCAGTATCTGCAGGGGATTGGTTCTAGGACACCTGGGGCTGCCAAAACTCACAGATGCTTCAACCCCTTTTATAAGATGGTCTAGAACAATGCATATAGTTGGCCCTCCACACCCACAGATTCCCAACTGTGGGGTGGAAAATACTGGTCTGTGATTGGTTGAATCTACGGATTTGAAACCTAGGGATACAGAGGGCCAACTATATATTAGTATTGAAAAACATCTATGTATAAGTGGAACCGCGCAGTTCAAACCTGTGTTGTTCAAGGGTCAGCTGTATATAACATTATCCCTTTCAAAGGCAGGTAAGGGAAAACTATTTTCTATTTGATGTTGAAGTGTGTTTTTATTCACAAATCTCCATCTTAGCAGGAGACACCATTGAATCTCACACTAATATAAATCAAGTGCAGAGTGAATCTATGATTAGGGGTTGCATTTTGTGTATGCTACAAAAGGCAGCATGTTAGGGGCACAACACTGTTCTAGGGGTCAGGGAACACTGGTTTTGATTTTTGTAGTGATATGATGTAATATTCTTTCCAGCTTGGAGATGCTATACTTCCTTTTGGATCTCAGTGTGTGTTGGGGTGGATGTGGAGGGTGGGAAAGAAAGAAAGAGATGGGGGGAAATGGAAGGGAAAATTATGATAACTTATATTCATGATGTGGGATTATGGTCTGATGAATAAAAAATATTAAAGTTTGTCCAACCTAAGACATTATGCTTGTTCTACTTAATTAACCACTCATATAAATCCATGCTTTATTAATAACAATCCATTATGAAATGAAATTGAATTTGCTATTTCAAAAGTTGTGCATTATAACACATTTGATAAATAATTTTTCCTATAGACAACTTTAAATAAAAGCCATTTGAAAGAGCATGATTCCTAGGCCCACATAATTGTTACCATCACAGGTCACTTTCATCAGTATCTACTATTTGATGTTTCTGTGGTAAATGTGAATCAATGACTTGAAGAAATGAAGAGCAAGTGGGTCTGAGGTATATGTTATAAGGTGTGTTTTCTGTTAGAACTAAAAGTCTTGACTTGCCCAGGGAAGTTCTTTCTTATAAACCCTCCATATATATGTGCTGATTTCCATTTCTGGTGCTAAAATTGAGTTTCGTTTTCAAAAGTTAACAACTTTGACTTCGGTCTCCCAAAACAGCATAAAGTTATGTTTCTGAGTAAACACAAAAAGGAAAAGACACCTGTTTCAATGCAGACTTTCTATAGTAAGCTGCATACAAATTAAGATTGCAAACACAGTAAGATCTTGATGTAATTATTTTTTAAAACTTGCAGATATGCTTGTGGTAAAGCATAGTCATTTTTAGCCTGAAATGATTAAGAAAACATGAAATTAGTTAATTAAATAATCTTGGTGCAGTTACAAGATAATAGAAAAAAATATATCCATTTTATTCTCTTAATTATTATGTATTTTAGTCGTAAGTGAACCATCATTTTATGAAGAAAGAATAATATAACTACAGTTTGGCTTTGGGACATATTTTAGGTCATTTGTGATATAAGCAAACTTTTTAATTCAAAAGTTTTATGTGGATAAATTTAAACCAAGTAGTTTATTTTGAGGTACTCAAACTGTTTTTGCTCTTGTTTTTGGTATGCCCTCTTAGTCCTCCTCAGGGAAACTGGAGGAAGAGAGCGGGGCGGGCCCTAATCCAAAAAAGCATGGATTTCTTCATTTTTTGCCATGTTACTCTCAAATTAAATCTTTCTAAAGCTGTAGGCCTCCCCTGATCTCCAAGCTTCCCAAACCATCCCAGTATATAAGCAGTTTATCTCTGAATAGAGCACAGCTTCAAGACAAGGCTTTTTGTACGGTTGTGTGTCTCTGTTTTCAAATCGCTTCTTTCCACTCACTATAGTGGGGTCATGAAATCAATTTAGTGGATCATGACCAGCTCATTTATTTTTATTGTAATAGAAACAATAGAAAATGTCTGAGTACACAGCAACATAGTTGGGTCAGTATTGTTTCATGAAACTTTTTTCATTTGTATGTATTTGTGTTTGTATGTGTACTTGGTAGGTTTATAAAATATGTTTCCCACTCTGGGTCGTTGAGAAAAAGACTGAAACCCACAGTATCTCCTTTCAAACATATCGCGCAATTGAGCCTCTTCATAGACATCTAGACTCAGGGCCATGCCTGTTTCCCAGTGCATTCTGGGAATCATAACCAAAATTGCAAATGTTTCTCTATGCATATCCAGTCATGCTTGATTTCCACTCCTTACAGTGATGACGTCCTGGCTGTTTGGACCCTGTCCATCCAGGAAAAAAATAAATGAGGAAGATTGCGGACTTCGCCATTTGCTAGAAGCTGATTCTCCCTCTCCATTGGTGACATTCTAAACCAGTTAAGGAAAGGTTGCATGGATTCAGACCGGAAAGCATAGTTTCCATCTGAACTTGCATCACTTTCGCTTTTGATGAGAGTATATTCAGTGGCAGCACACACCCCAAAGCTCTTGCCTCAGAAAGGGTTGTGCTCTTCCTACCGGCAGCCTCAAGGTCCGAGGTCAGAATTTGGCTGTGGGAACTCTGGGATTGCGATGGAAACCCAGAACATGTTTTTGTTGTTGTTGTTGTTCAAAGAGTCCCAGAATGTGTCAAAGCACAGAATGTGCTAAAACAATTATAATGTTTATGTCATGCTCAGACCACTGCCTGGGGGCCTAGGAAGAGACCCTGAAAAACACTGCGTTTATCATTTTTTCTTCACACTTCTGCAATACTAAATAGGTGGAAATCCACTTCTAAGCCTTCATGGAATAGTGCCCAATGGAAATTTAATTTTCTTCCCCAAGGACCCTATCTCAATTATATTTGATGCTGATGGTGCTCATTTAAGTTTGAAACATTTGGACTGACGTACAAGTTGGGGTTTCATTCTAACAGTGTAGTTGACTGGTTAGTAATGAGTGGCTTTAAGTCTACATGGAAAAAGAGCATCTGATTTTCAGGGGTAACCCCCCTCTTCACAGCTGAGCAGTCTAGTACTAAGAGCGAAGTGTTCTCCCTCACACATGTTCTTTTGTCCCCCGCAAAAGGAGGGCTTTGAAGATTTTTATGAGACGTTACTGATAGAGGCAAACACCGGGTGGCTGGGACTGGAGAAATTGTGTGTTGGTAGGAAAAGGGCTTGGGATTGTGCATCTTGGAGCTATAATTGCATGAGAAGAAATGGGTAGTGCGATTGTCATGTCCGTGTCTGCATTTTTCTTTGCGAGCACTGAGCTGGATAACCAAAGCCCCTGAGTGGTTGGCAAGAAAAGTCAGGATTAATATTGCTGCTGACTGGACCCCAGAGAGGAGCTTCTTGGTGAGGGAGAGGAGTAATAGGGATTTCAGTGAGAACATTTTCTTGAAAGTAAATGCACAAAAACACACAAGATATAGCTCACTGGCCTCAGCGCGGCTGAGAGCTCCATTATAATTCGGGACACGCTCCCTGAAACACTCGCCTGCCCTGAGGTCAGCCTAATGACAGGAAATTCCACAAATGTAACAGCTACCGTCCCGTGGCCTGTTTTAAACACACACACACACACACACACACACACACACACACACCCATACACCCAGAGAGAACGAATTTATACTTATTCTAAATCAAGAATTTATACTATACTACATCAAGTTTGGATAAAATCTGTTTTCTCACATTACCTTCCTTGTGAATAATGCTTGGTAATAATGTGGCTCATCAAAAATGATTAGAGGGATTCTTGAGTTACATTATTTTGGTGGACCATTAGCCAGGAGAAATACGTTTCTAAGTGAATTTTCCTTTTTCCATTGGGCTCTTTCGGTCTGTGATCGCCTCCATGTCACCCTGCCTTCCTCTTCATTTCACCCTTTTCTGGAGCTGTCAACGGAGGAGAAAGAGTGGATGCAGTTCCTGGTGCCTCTTTGCTCCCCTCTGGCTGGGTGTTCCTTGTAACACCAGGAGTTCGTCCTCATCTTCTGGGCCTGGGTTGTGATCGTCAAATTACAACTTTCAAATGATAAGTGGATCATAGAGGTCAGCCTAGTGGGTCACTCCACTTTTTTGTTTGTTTTGTTTTGTTGTTTGTAGATGAACTAGAATCAAATTGAAAATATCATGGTGCGTGCATTACCCACACAAACAGCCTGTTGTGTTTTTTTCATGTAATCTTTGTCTTGTTTATACACATGTATATACATGTTCCCTTTGTGTGTTGTGGATTCCAATGCAAAGTGTATTCCTTACTGTGGGTCACAGTCATTAAAGTCTACTTATCTAGGAGGACCAACACCAACTTAAACAAATGCTATCATTTTAGCCTTTTGCTGACAGTCTTTGCTGTTTTTCAGACCAATTGAATTTTGGTGTGTGTCAGAGGCATTTGGACTTTCATTGAGCAAATGGGCAGTTTGGTCCGCTGTTACCTAGTAGGAAGTTAAAGGCCAATCATCTAAATGCAGCCAAAATGCAGGAAATGGAGAGGAAGAGAAAAAAACAAAACAGTGAAAAGGTAGAGGAAAAATAAGTGGAAAGTCTTGGGCTCTTTTCAGTGAATAGGACCTTTTCAAATATCAAGGGACTCCCTCACATAAATGCTATAGAGAATTTACATACACTTAGAAGTGATTATGATCATTTGTAAAACAAAATCATGATGCTGTATTATTACAGGCCAGGATTGCAGGTGTTCAGAAAGTGCACCTCTTATTAAAAAGGGCCACATTAGCCTGGCCAGTGTGACTCAGCAGTTGAGAATCGACCCATGAACCAGGAGGTCACGGTTCTATTCCGGATCAGGTCACATGCCCTGGGTTGCAGGCACAATCCCAAGTAGGGGGCATACAGGAGGCAGCCATACAGTGATGCTCTCTCATCATTGATGTTTCTATCCCCTCTTTCCCTCTCCCTTTCTCTCTTTAAAATTAATAAAAACATTTTTTTAAAAAAAAAGGGTCACATTAGAGCCCAGGACAGTTTTCATGTTTTTTGACCCCAGGCCTCATTTCTACTGAATCTGCTTTTCCCCCTGCTCCCCATAGTCCTGCCCACCTGCA
>NC_081842.1:161013893-161018893 GCF_963259705.1 Myotis daubentonii
CCTGTTTCTCCCCTTTTCCTCCTTCTTCTCCACCCTTCCCTCTTTCTTGTATTCACATCAGTGTCCTTGGCACTTAAAACAGTTTCAGGAACATCAACACTGAAAAATTATTTAATGATTCAGGGAATTTACCCTTAGCTAGTACCTAATATGTGCACAACTATCTTATAAGCGCTTTATGTATGGTCTTTTATCTAATTGTCAGAGTAATTCAGATCCTATTTTATGTTATTTAAATTTGTATTGTTTATAGAAAATTTACTTGCTTTTTAAAAATTTAAATGTGGAAATACTTTTAAAATAAATATATTTTTAAAGAATAAGAGAATCGGGGATAAGGAAGCTAGCTTATCTTTGTTTAGCAAACCGTTGGTATTTAATTGATTCCTAAAATAATTTATGGAACTCTACTGAAAGGAATTTTAGGGATAAAAATAGACAGGTTTAGTGAGTCTTAGGAATAAAGAAGGCCCATGGGAGAGGAATGCAGAGCTGAGGGCGTGGAGGCACCAGAAGGAATACATTCACAGAGAATAGAAAGGTGCCACAGGATACGGGGAGAGGAAGGCATACATTCACAGAGGATAAAGAAAAAATCACAGAGTATGGGGGAAAAGGAGACATACTTTCACAGAGGTTAGAGAAATGTGGACAAATGCTAGAAAAGGGGAAACGTGTTCACAGGAGATAGAGAAATGTTGCAAGACAAGGGGGAGAGAATGAGGGTGTTACCACATGGGATTTGTACTTTGAAGATGATATTCTATGGAAGACTGACCAATTAGAAAAGCACAGGGTCATAAAATGGGGAAGGGATCCAGTTAAAAGGGAGCATGAAGGGACAAAGAACTATAGCATTTATAAACTGTAGAAAAAAAGG
Organism: Myotis daubentonii; assembly: GCF_963259705.1. Lineage (NCBI taxonomy): Eukaryota > Metazoa > Chordata > Mammalia > Chiroptera > Vespertilionidae > Myotis > Myotis daubentonii. Next base: position 161,014,774 of record NC_081842.1, read on the forward strand.
GCTTAGTGGGTTACCCCCATTAGGGACCCCTCCCTACATGGAGTCTGTATTTGCTTCCAATAAATTTCTACCCTTTTATTAACAAGCCCTTTTAGTCCACGAATTTTATTCTTCAAACTTTGTGAGACAAGAACCCGCAAGGGGGAGATCTGCTCCTCATACCCCACAACACCAAGGGTTTTGATGTATTAACTACTATACATCAGTTATTTAATATGTCAACATTAGATATTGTCCTAGATCACATGATTTTAATTACTTAGATAAATGCTTTTTCATAATTTTAGGAAGAACTTTAATAGAAAAAGGCAGGAGACAACTTTTATTATTTTAGTGTTTTATCCCAAACAAAAGTTAAACTTTAGAAAGGAGGATACTTTGAGAGAAGGCTGTATATGCCATAGATCAGCGTTTAATACATGGGGTTGTTTCTCTGATAGACAAGATTGACAGGTCCAGGAATCAAGGGTGGGAAATAGTAATGGCACCACTCATTATTATTCCTAAAGACACATTAGCAAAATATTTACTTCTCATTCCCATGACTGCATGTTTTGCTGACCTAGAGGTTTTAGTTCCAGAGGAAACAATGCTTCCACCAGGAGTCATAACAGTGATTCCATTGAGTGAAAGGTAAGCCTGCAACCTAATTACTTTGGGTTTCCCTTGCCTCTGAATCCATAGGCAAATAAGGAAGTTACTGTGTTGGATGGGGTGATTGATCTTGACTACTAGGAATTACTATTCAACAATGGAGGTAGGATAAAGTATGTCTGGAATAGAGGACATCCCTTAGGGCAATTCTTAGTGTTCTTTAATAGTTCTGGAAGGGGCAATTTTTCCACACACCACCAAGCAATGCTTGGAACACAAAGATGGGATCAGATTACACAAGTAAAGGTCTGAGTCCCAAAAGACTCTCCTCCACTTCAAATGCTAATTTAAAGTCCACTTTGTTTCCTGTACCTCTGATCAGCTGGTTATAAACCAGAGGTTTTCACAACTCCCTCCTTAAGTTTTATAAATTTGCTAGAATAGCACACAGAGATCTGGAGACTCATTTACTCACTAGATCACCAAAGTATTAAAGGTTGTTAAAGCCAGATCCACAGCCAGATGAAGAGATACATAGGGTGAGGTCTTCATGGAGTTTGGTGTCCAGAACAGTGGCACATGGAGAAGTTATGATTCCCCAACCTGAAAGCTCTCCCTAACCCTTCCTTTTGGGGTTGTATGAAAGCTTCATTACATTGGCATATGATTGATTGAACCTCTATCTTCTCTTCCCTCCCAGTTAGTCAGGGGATGGACTGAATCTTTTATCCCTGTATTTATCGATTGTTCTCCTGGCAACCAACCCCCAGCCCTGGTGCTTTCCAAAAGTCACCTATTTAACATAAATCCAACTGTGGGAGAAAGGGGTTTTTTACCTTTATGGCTCTAAAGCAATTCCAGAAACTGAGAGCAAGAGACAAATACAACAAAAGATTCCTTTATCAATCAAAAAATTTCAAGGGTTTTGGGTGTTGTGAGCCAGAAACCATGAACAAAGACCAAATAGATATGAGAAATCTGCTTTGGTCATCTGAATGACCCAACTATAAATCCCTTATAAATCACAATGTCACAGTTCACATGCCTTACGATTAAGGTCAATGGAAAACTACAGCAATTTAATTCAGGCATAATTACTAATTACCCAAACCCTTCAGGAATAGAGATTTGTGCCATTGCACCAGATACAAAACCACAGCCAGATGAGATACTTATGAAGGGCAAAGTGAATTCAAAGTGGGCAGTAGAAAAGATATTTATAAATGCCAGCTATGGCCATGTGACCAGTATAAAAGTGAGGACTGTAATCATGGTGTGTGCCTGTGTGTGTGTGTGTGTGTGTGTATGTGTGTGTGTGACATTTGTTTACTTTCCTTTCCTATTCCCTTATCATATAATAGGAGGTGTCTTTATTTTATATGATAGCTTTTAATTTATGGGGTATCATGAAAAGAATAAACATCTCTCAAGGGCTTTACCTTTTGCTGTATGAGAGGTTAGTGCATTTTCAGTTGTATACAGAGTAGTTGTACCATGTTAGGCTGAATTACGACTTTGTTATTACATTGATTTGGACATTAAGTATGATTAAGGAGATGCGTATGGGTGCCAGCTGACAAGGGATGAACTTGTGATGGTTAATTTTATGTCTCTACTCCACTGGCCACAGAGTTCCCAGATTAAATATTATTTTGGGGTATGTCTGTGAGGGTGTTTCAAGATGATATTAACATTCGGATCAGTGGACTCAGTAAAATAGATTGTTCTCTCCAGTGTGGCTAGGAATGACCCAATCCTCAGAGGGCCTTGGGTGGAGGATGGAGACATTCACCACTTTTCCCTGTCTCACTGCTTGATGGGATACCTTGTCTCATCTTCTGCAGCCCATGGGCTGAGAGGTACACCATTGGCTCCTCTGGTTCTCAGGCCTTGAACCTCAAACTGAATTATACCACTAGCTATCCCAGGTCTCCAGCTTCCAGATGGGCTTCTGACCCTCCATCATCACATCATATAAGCCAATTCTTCAAATCATAGATCGCCTATAGGTTCTATTACACTAGATAACTATGACTAACAAATGGAGCTCTAATTTTTTCTTATCTTAATATGTATTGATTGAGCAGCTACTATCTACCAGTTATTTTTAAATTTCTAATTCTAGATCAGCGGTTCTTAACCTGCGGGTTGCGACCCCTTTGGGGGTCGAACGACCCTTTCACAGGGGTTGCCTAAGACCATCGGAAAACACATATATAATTACATATTGTTTTTGTGATTAATCACTATGCTTTAATTATGTTAAATTTGTAACAATGAAATTGGGGTCACCACAACATGAGGAACTGTATTAAAGGGTCGCGGCATTAGGAAGGTTGAGAACCACTGTTCTAGGTTTTATTCTAGTTCATAGGGATTCAATGGCTGGAAATGAGGAAAAAAAGTTGGTCCATAATTTTGGAAAGATTTTGGTAGAAAATGTCATGGATCGACTTTTATTATTTTACTGTTTATCCCAAGCAAAGAGTAGATTTTTAAAAAAGTAAAAGAGCATACATTGAAAAGGATGGACTAATTGCCTCATTTCTCAAATTGGTTTTTCAATGACTGCTTCAGTGTTTTGCTGAAAAGAAAGAACAAGAATTTTAAGGACTTATAGCTATGTACATATTACATATCAGGCACCTTGAATATGTCATAAATATATCATGTATATATATATATATATATATATATATATATATATATATATATATATATATATATATATATATATATATATAACTTATTGAGCACAACATTATATGTCAGACTCAACAATATCAAAATCTTGGTCAAGGTGTCTCAAATTATCAGTGGCAGAACTAGAAGTAATTTAAGCAATATGGCCTCAGAAACAGAAAATCTAATCACTATGGGATAATTCTTCTCCCACAAAAAGTATAAGGCTCATGAGACTATAAACTATGATTTGTTTACTGCTATGTCCCATGTGGGTATATATAGATCCTGCCTGCACATTAAACACTCAATAAATATTGTGCTATTCATTAAGCACATATTGAGAGTCTCCTATGTGTTACACCTTTTTTGACACCTTATGTGTGACAACTGTCACCAAAAATACACAATGTTAAAAAATATGTAATCAAAAATATTTAATTTCAAAATGTGACAAATGAGAGAAAAATAGAGGAAGTTATATATAGGTGTATAACAGAAATACTTTCTTGGGCCTTTGGATTCAGGTAGAGTTCCTTTGAAGAGTAATCTATGAATTGAAAATTGAAGCTTCGGTGGGTGCTAAATACCAGTATGTAAAGAAGAATTTTCAGAACAGAGACCTGAGATGGAAATGAATGTCAAGTGTGAGGAATAAAAAGATAGATCATTATAATTCTGGGGGGAAAGGTGTACAGAGCTTCAGAGATAAGCCCAGGTTTGCTCAGGCTAGGTTTTATGGAAAATGTGAATATTCTCATATTTATTTTAAAAGTAGTGTACCATTATTAGGGTCATCTAGGTGGGAAGATGACTTTAAAGAACTGTGAAGGATCTGAAGTTT